>NW_016158805.1:83542-110186 GCF_001687245.7 Rhagoletis zephyria | reverse complement strand
GAGTTTTGCAACAAATGAAATTTAGTATAGTGTTTTTTTATCATTCAATATTACATGTTGCTTGTTCTCTTTGCTTCCCATTTCATTTGCAGCGTACTTGTGTTTCAACTATGTTTTTTGTTGTTGTTTACATTTACTATTACATTTTCATATACACATATACACATATAGACATATATATGTATATATACCATAGCCTACTGAAGCAGATCCCGACAATTCAAAACACTTACTTATTCTATATTTGTTTTGCTTACATACCGAACCTTTTCAGCTGTGGTCAATGCCACAACCATCTGCCTTTTTTTTTCTTTTGACGGGTCATATCTCGTAGTTAACTCATTTTCTAACTCCTTATGTATACAAGTATTGAAATTTGCTGCTACTATTTTTACACTTTAAAGTTTCGTTCGGCTTTCTCGTTTGCTTTGTTACATGCATTCGAACGGAAGGCGTAAATATTTCCTTACAGTTTTATGCAACTTCCGCTTTTGCTTTTCCTTCTGGAGGTTTCCGTTTTGTTCAAGTGTTGTATGTAATTACATACATACATACATATCTATGTATGTTTTCATGCCAATACTATACAGGTATATAGTTTGTTTTGCACTTAATGTACATGCATACATAAAGTTATTCCAGTGTTCTTAAATTTTATTTTATCTTTATAATATTAACCACTTCCTTGTTCGGCGCCTATACTTATGCTGGCTTAGATCATACTCAATCAATTGAATGAATCAATGTACAATATAACTTTTAATTTTCAAAATTGTGCTAGGAAGTGTAAATAAATCTGTGGAGGAAAAAAAAATCTTTCATATACATACATAGTATGGCGGAGATATAAATAGGGGCGCGAAATTTTAACAAGTTTTGGCTATTTTTGTTAGGTTTATTCAATGTTTATATTTTTTATGTAAAAGCTATACTTATCTCAAAAAGGCCATAGTAGTATTCATTTTAAACTATGTACATATGTACGAAAAATTCCAAAAATGTTCATTAAAATTCGAGCTTTTTAATCAGATTGCTTAGACGCATTTTGAGTATACAGTTTTGTAGCTCTTTTAATTTTGGTATTATAAAATGCAAGCCTAAACCAGCTAGAGCTTATCGTCGATTTTTAGATTTGTTTTGTTTTTTTGAAGGTGTTGCTACTTACTCTATTCACCATACAAAAAATGGGGGAACATACCTTTCACGAAAAAAACCCGTTACATCGTCAACCAATATAAAAAACAAAATGCCAAAAATCAAAATTTTTTGTAGCCACTTCAAAATAGCGCTTAATAGTACTAAAAAAAGGCTACAAACTTTTAAAAAATTCTGGTTAAAATTTGTATGCAATTTTGTTGAAATTTGTCGAATTTCGGACTCACATGGTTTTTGTTAGTCATGCTTTAAGAAAAAGAGTAATGAACATTAAATAAACAAAAGAAAAAAATAGCCAAAGCTTGCTTTTAAAATATCGTGTCCCTATTTATATTTTCACCACCGTATATAGGTATGTATGTAAATATGCACTTCGCTCACAATATGTTGGTATGTATGTATGTTCAAGTAATATTATGCTTTATGCCGCTAACATTGAATAAATTTGAAACATTATTTATGTATGTATGTATTTGCATCCTCTTTTTGGAGTATCATTTTTGCTTCTAACTTTTTGTTAAGAGTAAGTAAAAATCACTGAATTATTATAAATAACAAGTAATAATAAATTCTATATATGTATGTAGCTCTAGTTGTTTTCAAATGTCGGTTGCGCGCTAATTAGTGTGAGGAAAAATGGAAACAAATGCGTGCAACTACATACATATTTGGACTATTCATTGTATTTGATTCAAATTTGTGGATTTTTACCGCCATGCCTACCATTTGTTTGTATGTATGTGTCTTCGTAAATATTTATGTATGTGTAACCTAATTTGAACTGTGTGTTTGTGTGGATAATATTGTTTGTGAATTGTATATTTGTATATGGTGCAATCAATACCCGTCATATCAATAACATTTTTGATGAATATTTCGATAGCGATATCAACACATATCGATAACAGCAAGAAAATCATTAATTTATCGATATCTACTGCTAAATTAATTGATATAGATGAGACCGCTAACAATATCGATAGAAACATTGATTGCGTTATCGACGATAATTTCGATGAAAACATATATCATTAAATAGGAGTAAGAATAATCGAAATATATTACTACTTAGTGGCTGTTAATCATGTGCCGCCCAAGGTTATTGTAAGAGCTTTAAGTAAGCTCAGAGTTAAAATCAACTTAATATGCGTGCAGCGTATGATAATATATGTAGGTATGACACGAGAGGGCGTCCCCCCCCCCCATTCTTTGGATCGTCATCGCCAGCGACGTACTGGAGGGGTGTTTAAAAAGGGAGGCACTTAATGTTCAGAGGTAAGTTCCTGGACACTCAGTATGAGCTTATGCAGGACTTTCTATTAAACCTACTAATATGGTGCGGACAGGATTAAATATTTGGGTTTGTGGCTCGGCAGGAAGCTATCCTCGAAGCGAAATATTGAGGATCAAGTAAAAATAACATACGTTGCTCTATAATGCCATGTTAAAACTCTATTAGAAAATAATAGCTTGGTTCAGAAGTTAAAGCGCATGTAAAGAGTGAACCCTTCTATAAACAGTGGAAAAATCAAAGTCTCTGGGACAGAGATCCAGTGAACCAATTTACGGATGAGGTAGTGTATTCTGTTAGAAACTCTTAAGGTTCACGAATTTCACGCAGAGGTAGTCGCGATGAAGAAGAAAGGCGAATACTAGAGTAATAAGGAATATCCAGTTGCAATCAGGGCGTTAACAATGCTAGGTAATCTTAAAAATTAGGCTGTTACGGTCCTAAGGTAACTGCAACTATATCCCCTGACAATAAAGATGTAGGCGTTCCTGTGATAACTTAATTAGCGCGTTTTTGCGCGAATTCTATCTCGGCGGATACATATATATCAGTGTACATGCTATGTTGCTTGGTCGAACCCTTTTAATTCTCTAATGAATCTACCGATTTCTCAAATGGTAGCTCCTGATAGATCCGTTAGCTGTGCTACTAGATGACTACCTAATATTTTATGTCTAATATTCGAAAGGCCTCACCATCCACAAGGAAAAGCACTAGACACTTTCTTCGCTATCTTCTAGCAGGCAGCTGCGACATATCGTATTTTTGGGTAGTCCTATTTTTGCCGCATATTTGCCTAGGAGCCAAAGCCCCCTGATGGTTTCTACAATTCTGAACCCCTCTGACCTTGATCTTCTAAGCAGTTCTAAGACCTTCAACCTTTTGTAGTCAGGCCTGTACATCTAACAACCTGTGTCTAGCCAGTTCAAGGAAGTGCAATGCAATATCTTTTTGAACTATTCCAAGAGGGCAAACTAGTTCCAGCGCTTTGTATTCGTCCAAACCAACTCCTGCCTTCGCCAATTCATCAGCCTTCTATGTTCCTTTGTCCGAAAACTCAGGCAAGAGAGGCGGTATTTGACTGAGATTCTGAGACCAGTACCATTTTGCATTCCCAAATAAACCTCGACGATGGGTTGCAGAACTTTTTGTTGAGCATACGGCGTTTTTGCTAATAATCTTCTGTAGATTACTTGCAGCTACTGATTCAGTAGAAATCTTTCTATTCAGCGGTTTCAAAGAGCAAAAAAAAAACAATGTTTTTTAAGTATGTCCCTCGTCGCCTACCATAACCTAATCTTAACCTAAATGTCTTGAATATACATAAAATCTGAAGTTCTGTTTATAGGTAGCCTCCTTAACTTTATGAAACTTTTTGCACTGCTGGTTAGGGATGGCAATTACAATACAAAATATTTATCGACTAACCAGAACTTACTGCTAAAATGAAAAAAGGGGAAAATGTGTTTTATTTTTTTTTTTTGTGTTTAACAGAGTTTTTAAAATAAGCAATTTTGACAGCTTTTTGGCGGCTGATCTGCTTCGGCTTTCAAAAATTATTGCCCCGTCCTTAAAAAAAAATTCTCACGTTCCGCGGGTAAAGCTTTAAATAAATCGCCTTTAACTCTTTCCATGCTTCAACAGTGTTCCGTTTCATGTCTAAAACTTGACAATTCAAATAGAAACTCAGTTCGCCTTGAGCAAATTGATCAGCATTGCACCTGCGTCTTTTGGAACGCAGTCTACGAGTTTGTATGTACGTAGTTGTTTACTGAACCAATGATTTGGTTTTACATATATATAATCAGTGGCGTGAATTTAGGAAATTACAGAGTTGTATCACTCACAAGAAGAGTTACCAGTTTGACAAATTTAGAACTGAGATTTAGTCCGGAAAAGCGAGTATTGGACGCATTATCTGTAAAAAAAACTTTTCAACAAGCAAAAAAAAAAACAGTTCGTTTTCTGGTGCATTAATTTGACAGTCCATAATGACCAAGTGATTTCAAGCAACCCAAGCAATGTAACCATTTCTTGTAAGTATTTGGTGTTAAGTATCAGCTAAATTATTTATATCCTTCTTTTCATTTATTTGTGTTTCTTTTCTTAGTCGGAACTAGTAGTATTCAACGAACGAGATAAAATAGAACTCGCCTTCCACATATGTAGATTTTTTTTTTTGTTTTGGTGTTAGTCGTGAAATTTTACGCCGCCGAAACGAGTTTACCACGAAAAACACTAAGGTACATTAAGTATTACGAGATGTAGTTTGTATTTTCTATATTGTAGTTGTTGTTGTTCAAATGTTATAGAATTGATAATGCAAAGCAGACATTCTTCCTGCTCACTCAAGCACACACAAAACACAACAGCACAAGACATTAATAGCTCAGATCCAATACTTTTCGTGTAAAATCCTGTAAAAATGTCAAACAGCAAAATTACTCTCTGAAGTGAGAATAAAAAGTGAGTAAGAACCAAAAAGTACGATAACACAAAAAGGCATTTTTCCTGTAAAGATGTCGAACAGTATTCTTCCAAATTAAAAAAAAAAATAATAAACCGAACAAATGGAAGGCATTAAATTAAAAGTTGATTGCTATCCAGGGACATTATATCGCATACGAAACTGTACATAAATAGGTAATACTTTAAAATTTTTCGCTATCAACTTTTGTTGCTTTTGTGTGACAGATAATCACTTGACACTTACATGATTTCACCAGAAGAAAAAGTTCGGGTAAAGTTTTGCAACTTCATTCTCTACATAACACTCCAAAGATCGCTCTCATTTCCAGAATTTTAGAGTACGGGAACATTTTTCCGGTAACTTCCTGCAAGTTCGTGTGAAAACCTGCATGTTTATGGAGTACTGGATCAGAGCTACTATGTGCAAGAATATGTAGAATGAAATATCGATCTTCTTCACAGCATTAAAAGTTCGTATTTGTTGTTTTGTAATTTTTGTTTTTATATAATGTTTTGTTTCAAATATACATATTTCTAGTTTGCTTCCATTCAAATACATATGTACGTATGTAATACATATGCATGTTGTCTGTACGTATATAGTTATGTGTAAATAAGTTTACTACTTAGTGTAATTTTAAATATGTATGCTTTTGTAAGATTTATTGAAGATGCTTTTATTTTTATTTTTTTCTTAATTCATACTTTATTAATTAAATATGCACACAATTTATCGAATCATGCGCAATCTTAGTTAAGTACACAATTGCGTACGTAATTATGCACAAAAATTTTATAATTTAGTTTTGTTGCATTTTTTAAATAATATCGCATTTCGACTGCATTTGATGCATTTTAATATAAATCGCATACTCATTCGCATACTCATTTTCACCTTTAACAACTCCAGCCCTTCTTTTGCTTTCATCCTCTGCACTGAGCTCATTGGCGCCCTAACCATAACCTTGCACGTTTATTCGATTTCAAGTGGCCATTTGCATACTTATGCCCCATTTTTATCACGTTACTTGCTTCGTTTAGATCGTCGTCTTTGACTTTGCTTTATTAGCTTAAATAAGTTTCATATACAATATATATATATATATGTTTTTTTTTTTAATATATTAATTACATATCACAGATCCAGTACATTAACTTTGTATCGTTTTTCGCTAATTTTGTTTTTTGTTTGCATTTAGCTTAGTTTAGCTTTGTTTCGCTTCGTTTTGTCTAATTCTTCAATTTCAATGAAGTTTCAATTTTTTTTCCTCGCTCAATTGAAATGGTTCGGATGTGATTTTCAATTTTGATGTTCACCTGTATATGTATGTATGTACATAGATGCAATTAATGTTGCTGATGAAGATTCTTGTAAGGGTGGTGGTGATATTGGTGGCGCTGGTGGTAGATGGTTGTGATGATAGCTTTGATCGAATTTAGTTGGCGATAGGGATTTTGTGATTTACGACTGTTATAGTAGTTCAGTGTTGTTGATATTTTAATCGTTGTTGTTTTCGTTTTTGTTGTTGTTGTCTTAAGGCATTGAAACTGCGTTGCCGTACGTTGTCTGTATTTAGCGATTTGTATGTTTTTAGTATTTTGATGAGCGAATGTGACATGACTCTCCATAAACTCTTGTACTTGTCTGATTCATTCTGGTCCAATCTGTTTTGACATTTAAAAGATTTTTGTTTAAGATGCGAACGAGAATGCGAAGAATTTAATTTTTTTTTTTTGTATTTTGTAGTAACTGTAGATTTTTTAATTGTTCAAATGATTACCGTTATGGCAATTCTATGTACATTGTATGTATGAAGATGCTCTGCGAACTTACGCAAATGTTGCCATGAATATGTGCGCGTGTGTGTTGAGTGTATTGAGTGAATGGGCGTTAGAAGAATGCATCGTAACAACTTAAACTGGAAATAAAAACACCTTTACAGCAAAAGTAATAACAAATTTAGATGAATACCTTCAATAGACTAGTAACACTTCAATAAGTGAATTTTTCAATATAAAGAGACATATTTAAATTTTGGTCTGTATCTGTGAATTAAAAACCTCTGAGAATTCGCAAAATACCAAAGTTTTTTGTTTTAAATTTTCTACTATCGGAACTCGGCTCTAGAACTCCCCTAAAATACTTCACAAGTCATTTAGATGATCAGCCCTAAGGACAGCTATAGCTTAGTTAATGTGCACTTACGGTATAATGCAAACTATTTTTCCGACGGTTACCTACACTTAATAGACAGCTTAAACTTGGGCCGAATCGTTCAGGATTTTATGGTAAGAAGCTCTGTGCAGGCGTTGTCTAATACAGCTTAACTCGCCTGAAATAACGAATCATCTTTGTATGACAATGCGCATATGGTTATTTTTTCACCCGAGTAACCACCTATTTTTCAATACTCCCCAAATAAACCGATTTTGCTGGATGCCATCTTACTTACTTACTAATTGAAAGATATGCTTACGAGAAGGGCTTAGCGTTATGATGTTCACCTTTTACCTATAAATTTTTTTTTCAATTAAATTAAAATAAAAAAACAAATTTTTCTTTTTAAACAATAAAACGGAATAAATAAAAGAAAATTTAATCAATAAAAGAAAAAAATATGAAAAATAGCAAAAAATAATAATAATTTTTAAAAATTAAATGAAATTAAAATATTTTTTTTCTTACAACAATAAAATCTAAAAATTAAATAAGAAAAATAAAAAAATAATAATCAACAGAGTAGAAAATACTACTTAAAAATTGTATAAAACTACAAAAAGATATATTTTTTTAACTTTAAAACAAAATCCAAATTTAAAAAATCAAAATAAGATCATGAAATTAAATAAACCATGAAATATTTTTTAAAACAACAAAATCGAAAAATTCAAACAAAATGATTGTAACAAAAGGAAAACGAGTTAATTAAAAAATGGAAAATAAATAAAATAAGTTCCCAAAAAATCAAATGCAATAAAAAACATTTTTTTCTTTTTTTAAATAATTAATTCTAAAAATTAAAAGAAAATTAAACTAAAAAAGAAAAAATTATTTAAAAAAGGAAAAAGTGTCTAAAAATGAAGTTAAATTAAAATATGCTTCTTTTCAAAAGAATAACACCTAAAACTTAAAACAAAATTAAATTAAGAGAGAAAAGCCATTACATAAAATAGGTTTGTAAAAATTAAATTAAATTAAAAAATATATATTTTTCTTAAAATCTTATATATTTACATAAAATCAAGAGTTTACGGGGTGTGCAGGACACAGTGGTTAGCGCCGATGACTTTTCACATCGATAATGCGGGATCGATTCCTAATTAAGTCTAAAAAAAGAAGACTGATGAGGAAATGTGGTGATCTCCGAAAAAGTAGCTATAACTTCTACCACTTACACTGTGTTGCTTTTTTCCATCTGTTTCTAAACAAATAAATCGTGGCACAAAACTCAGAAACATTACAAAAAAATTTATTAAAATCTAAGAATTAAAAGAAAATTGGATAAAAAAGAAAAAAATTAAAATAAAAAAATCCACTGCCCGAGGACTCGAACTCTGATCTCTCGATTAGCATGCCTGTGCTTTGCTCACTCGGCCAATATCAAAATACTTTTTCACCACGAGAGGTGAATGAGAGAGCCTTTTTTCTGAGGCTTTTGTACTACAATAACAAAAGTGTTTCGAACCACATATCTTGGCTTCTGTCTTTCATTTGTCTTACGAAAACGACAGTTAATTTACTAAGTCTAAGTGCATCTACATCCACTTCCCAACCTAACCTGCCTGAAGCAGCACTGCCGGTTTTTTTGTTGGGCGGCACTGTATGGAGCACTTGCGCACCACTGATTTTCATATTCGCCCTCACTGACATTTTGTTCGAAATCGATAACAAGACGATTGATGTTTGAGGCCGCCAAACGAAGTTGAATAGTTAAAAAAACAATGAGCAAACTGACCTATCATTTGTAAATAAGTAGATATATGTTTTCTATGTTTACATTCCAATTTCGAATGAATCGATCAAATGATTGATTTGCAGTTTTTGCTATACATATGAACCTATGTATGTATTCAGTGTCTATAGTGTGTATTTAGTATGCAAATATATATATGTATATATTAAATGAGCGCTTAATGACACATGAAACTATCCCAATATAGAAATATAGTATGTCCCATCGCTAGCTTGGAGTGAAAAGTTGAACAAACTAGTTTTAAAATTTTACAGGAGAGAATAAAAACCTTTCAAACTCATTTTCTCCAAGCACTTATTTTGCAAACATTTTTATACAAGATTGCGCATAAACTAAAAGAACTCCAAACGAATCATATTCCATAAATGTGATGAAAACTATTTGTATTCCTTGGGGCACAACTTTGGTGACTATTTAGTTGAGTTTATCTTGTCTATATTTCGACTTCAGTTTGAAGTCATCATCATCACTGTAAAGAACATTATTTAGTATATCAACCCGGCATTGCGCTAAACAAAGCTTAATATATTATATTACAATTGACGACCAAATACAAACAAAATATAAAGGGGTCCTCATATCCATTACGGTGGTTTTGGTAAACTGCCAGTTGGTACTCGGTAATTTTATCAACTATGAAAGTCTTTTTCAGCTTACTAGTGTTATGCTGAATTTGCTAGACATTGAATGACAAAATGTTTAATGAGAATGTTGCGCATTAGAAATACCAGTGCTATTACGTTCATAAAAAATAAAGTAATTATTTCTGTTTCCACATGGCATTTTTTAAATGGCATACAATTTTTGTAATTTCAATGCCTAGTGAAAATTCGGTATTAGTTAAACTATTTTTATAAACAGTTGATTCCNTTCAGCTTACTAGTGTTATGCTGAATTTGCTAGACATTGAATGGCAAAATGTTTAATGAGAATGTTGCGCATTAGAAATACCAGTGCTATTACGTTCATAAAAAATAAAGTAATTATTTCTGTTTCTACATGGCATTTTTTAAATGGCATACAATTTTTGTAATTTCAATGCCTAGTGAAAATTCGGTATTAGTTAAACTATTTTTATAAACAGTTGATTCTTAATTTTTTTCTTGTAATAAGAATTATTTGCAACAGAAAATTTAATGAATTTTACTTACTCATATGCGTTATGCCTCTCGACAGTGGGCGGATTTAAAATTGAATAAATATCGAACGGCTGATTTTAGTTTATCAACTACCAGAAAAATTATCAGGTTTGCCACCACGTTAATTCAGTTATCAAAATACATGGGGAAAAATTACCGAACGCCGAGTTACCAAGTACCAAGCTCACTTTAGCTAGCAATATGGGAATATACCTGTACATATAAGTGTAGGTAAGCATGTTTTTTATGTTTATATCAGAGCTTCGGAGCAAAGGTTTTTTTTCATCGCTCCGCTCCGGTAGTTTATTTCGCTCCGAGCTCCGCTTCCGCACCTATTTTTATTTACTTAATTTCTTTCCCTAAAAATATTAACCGAAATTATTTTTTTAAATTTTCCTTTCGATGCAGATATGCATTTACATGCTCTACATATAAGCNGTTTATATCAGAGCTTCGGAGCAAAGGTTTTTTTTCATCGCTCCGCTCCGGTAGTTTATTTCGCTCCGAGCTCCGCTTCCGCACCTATTTTTATTTATTTAATTTCTTTCCCTAAGCGCCAAAAAATATTAACCGAAATTATTTTTTAAATTTTCCTTTCCATGCAGATATGCATTTACATGCTCTACATATAAGCACTTCTGTATCCAAAGGGGGGAAATAAATTCGCGGTTAGAGCTCGATATACATACATACATTCTAGATACACTTCGATGTACAGCTGTTTATATGATCCCAATACATTTTGTCTTTAAATAAAATGACAGATATTGACCCAGTCAGCAAAAAACCGACCCGAAAATGGAAGAAAAGTGAAGAAAATGCGGATTTTTGTCCGTTTCATTTTCGAATACTTTGACGATCCTTTTTTCCAATAAAGTGTGCGACAGAAACGTATGTACAGACAGACGGACTGTTTTTCTGGAAATTTTTTATTGAATTTTTCGTTCAATTCGCTTTTCTTTTGCAATTCACAGATGCTTTTTCATGGCTCGGAAAAAAATTAATAAAGTAAGGAAGCGCCCAACGGCATTCGAACCCGGCTCCTTCTGAAAGCTAACAAATACTAGCACGCTCCTCTACACGCACAGCCAAATGAATGGAAATGTGAGTCGTATTCTGTTCGTTTTCGGATACGTAAAATTGTANCGCTTTTCTTTTGCAATTCACAGATGCTTTTTCATGGCTCGGAAAAAAATGAATAAAGTAAGGAAGCGCCCAACGGCATTCGAACCCGGCTCCTTCTGAAAGCTAACAAACACTAGCACGCTCCTCTACACGCACAGCCAAATGAATGGAAATGTGAGTCGTATTCTGTTCGTTTTCGTTTTCGGATACGTAAAATTGTTCGAGACCACACTGTCGGCAAAATTGACGTTTCTCTACAGGCTGAGAAGTCATTAGGGCTCTTCACGATCTTGTGCATATGTGCTTGCATTTGCATATTTCGGTCAATTTGTAAATTCACAACAATAAAATGCAAATGGTTGACATGGTAGCAAGGTAGCTGACTGCTAGGCATTGTGCAATGAACAGTATTGCTAATAAAAACAGAATACAAATTTATTCAACACGGTTGTTTTCAGTGGAAAAAACAAAAAGAAAAATTAAGTACATTTAATTTTCTTTATGGAGCTAAGAAGCAAATGATTTTTTTTTAGCTCATTACTCCAGTCCGCTCCAGTCAAAATCCTTTGCTCCGCTCCGAAGCCCTGCTTTATATGACTTCCTTTGCCAATGTACATAAATATGTATATATACACAATGTTTATATGTCTGCATAGTAGGAGTGTCTATGATAATATTTGTGTGCATAAATGAATGTCAATTTTAGGGACTATTGGAAGGGTTTGCTGATATATGTATGTATGTATGTACATATGTATGCACGTTTTCGTAGTACATGACTATGCCAAAATGTGGATGCTTGGAGATGCGGGACTTTTGTTTTATTTTATTTCTATTTTTTTAAATTGTAACTTTATTCATTTATTAATTTTATCGTATCTCTTTAACTACCATTTTATTCAATTTGCCTACTAAAATTAGTACTCTCACATATATTTATGTATATATAACTATTTATGTATGCTTGTATATATATTTTCGCTTTTACAATTTATTACTTATACATATATGTATTCATTACATTACATTATTATTGAGTTAATTGAATCGAATTTTAAGTTGAATTGAATCTGCATAACATTTTATATATGTATTAGTTTTCGTAAATCACTATTATTATTATTATTTTTTATTTTAAAATGGGAAAAATGTATTTTTTAGTTATTTTCAACTGCACTGCTACTGGTTTTTTTATTTTTGTTTTTTTGTTTTTGTTTTGTTCCTATACCATAATGCAAGGACACACACATTTCTATATGCATTTAACGAGTGTATGTTTGTATGAATATGGCTATATGTGAATGTATGTACATGTAACTTGTGTACTAAAGTTTCGAACATTTAATAAAAGTCATTGTTTTATTCCTTCAATTAGCATATTTTCATTATTTTTTTTTTCCTTTCATAACATTCAATGTTATTAATGTAATACATTAAGGTCCTAAAAAGCAATGTTTTACGTTTAATTTCATGTATGTATGTATGTAGCGTTAATTAAGACAAAAAATTAATAATTATAACTTAATCACAATCGCGTGATGTTTTAAATAGTACTTTGAATTTAATATATTTCCCTTTCCAATTGCGTAGCCTACTTCAGAGCGTGCTAGTCGCTTATCAACGAACACATATGTATGTACATATGTAGGTATGTAGTGTACTCATATAATTTTTTGCTGCTGCTTAATCATAAATAGTATTTTTAAATTTAGTTTTTTTTTGTTTTATATGCACAATGTACATATATGAAGAAAAATACATACATATTTTTATATATTAATTTAAAACAATATGCGCATATTTTACTATTTATACATACATATATTAAATAATAAGCATGTATGTGTTTGTATGTATGATTTTATATTGCACAAATTCATAAATGACAACAAGTTTTTTAAAGTTAAAAGTATAAAGTTTATAGTGACAGTTTTTTATATAATTCTGCTTGTGGGTTGTAGTTATTTTCTTAGAATCATAAGTACATATATGTACATATATGTATAAGTGTTAGCCGGAAATGTCCTCATCTTAATTGCAATTTACCTACATATGTATGTACATATGTATGTACTTACGTGTACTTGCTGTGTAACATGGGACTGTGTCTCTGTTTATTGTAGTTTGCTGTGTACGTTTTAATGAACTAAGCAGAATTTCTGATAAATTCTCTCACAAAAAGGCGCTATGCTCCTGGTGAATTGTGAATTGTGAGTTGTGAATTGGTAACTAAATATGTTGACGCATTTGGCTATAAAAAAAAAAACTATATACATATATAACACGCGAAGGGATTTTTCGTCCAGGACATAAGATCTGCACTGTTCGCTCGATTTTCAAAACTGAGGTGTCAAATTTAAGCATTTGGCCTGTAGTCGTGCAAACTGGTTTTATTTTTTCGAAAATTGTTGCCACTGTTTGAACAATTAAATTAAACTTATTTAAGAATCATATCCTCACCGCTCGTTCGATTTTCCCAAAATGCGGCGTCCAATTAAAAGGCTTGAAATGCAGACGGGCAATAAGGTTATATCTTTTTTTTTAAGTTGCCACCTATTAAAAAATTATATTCAAATTACTTAAAAAGATTAATCAATTATTACAAAATGGGTATCAATCGAAATGGTTTTAGAAAGCTGCATTTCTTACCTTAATTATAGGATAGTTTTAGTCAAAATAAATCCAACTAAAAAAAAAATTGCAGCATTCAATAATTTCAATGCAAAGTCTGTCAAAAAGGCTGCTTCTTATTTAAGAGTCGGTTTTTACTATAATGAATGCTTTAGCAAATATCAAAAATTTGTAAAGTTGAAGTTTATGCATGCCATGTTGCATATTTTGAGGCGTTAGTACTATATGTCACGAGCGCTTTAACTAAACCTCGAATGGGATTTTACAAATCGCTTCCCTTTATTTATTCCTCTGAATTTTTCTAATAAAAAGCAGCGATGGCTAAATATGTCAACACCAAATGGAAATAGCAAGACATACACTGCGAAATCAATCAATTCTGGCAGTATTGGGGAAAGGTTTTATGACATCGCATATATTTAGGCACCGCTGTCTAAACTTTCACCAAGCCTACAATTTTGAAAATCGCTGCCCTTTATGCGATTCTCCGAATTTCTAGAATGAAAACAGGGAATGACTAAATACATATGTGAATGCTGAATGCAGAATGCAGAACGCAGCAGACACAATGTAAAATCGTCCGATTTTGGCATTATTATGACATTGCGTATCTTTAGGCACACTTGTCTTTTATTTAGATATTTCTAGAGTTAAAAATTAAACCGCGAATAGTAGCGCTGCTTAAGAAATTGCAGCGTCTCCAAAGTAACCCAACCTGCTGCTCATTCACCCTAGTTTATGTTGCTTCTTATGGGCTTTCACGTTGCATATTTTTAGGCGCAACTTGTGTTAATTAAAAGACTTTTGGTGAATACAATTTAGCGTCATGTGCATATTTTTGGTATGCTTTCTGGGTATGGAATGCGTAAATGAGCAAAAAGATTTACGTTTAAGAAGTATATAGAAAGGATGGAGTGAATTTATCATTCGTGCCTGTATCGGTTTTCTATCACGTCTCGACATTCCATTGGCGAATTGCTAACTGAACGTTTTTTTTTTAATATACCCGTTGTACCGGTAGCGTATATTATATCATATACCTGCCCCATAACCTTTTAATTTGAAATCCTAGCAAAAAGTTCCAAACAAAGGTTACGTATTTTTACTCGCATTATACGCATTTCTCAGTATGTATATCCTATTTAAATAAATATACTTCCGGTCAATTTAAACCGCTTCTGCACCCCCGACTTCGTAGTACACATTTTTGCGTTTCCCATCCAATAAAAAACAGTTTCCTCTATTTTAGAAGGGTTTGACGGGTAGTCTAGGACACCCTGTATGTCTGTAAACTGTTTCATCAGAAAAACTTTTTTTTTTTTTAATTTAGTTTTGACTATGTTTTAATTTAGGGTGCAACATGTAAAGCCTTCTGAACACCACGCAGCATATCTTAGACCAGGGATGGGCACTTCTAGGTTAAACAAATACAGGTAATTGGACTACAAAAACAGTTTCCTATATCCGACATCAAAAGCCTTTTGAACACCACGCAGCATCTCTTAGACCAGGGGTGGGCACTTCTAGGCTAACCAAACACAGGTAACTGGGCTACAAAAAGCTTCACTTGCACATTATTAGCTTCTTTGTTTTACGCATGACATTTGACGAATGCCGGTTACGTTTTTGAGACTCCGACAAAGCGGTTGCTCTTCAGCAATGGATGTATACTCCGCGTCAAAAGATAGAACATCAAAATTGTACCTGTTGTGAGTACTTTGCTTTTACTTTTTTAAGGTTCATTACTTTTATTAAATTTTAGTTTAATAAAGTGCAAGTTTGAAGTTGCCAAAAAATCGCATAGATTTTTGATAATTTTTTTTTTTTGCTGATGGTAACACGCATTTTCTTCCATAGAAACTAATTTTTTTATGGAAAAGAGTGCATAACACCGTCAGGAAGAAAAATATCAAAAATCGGGGCAACTTTTTAGCAACTTTAAACTTGCACTTTATTATACCAGAATAAACTATTAGGGCCGGTTGCTCAAAGCCTGATTGACACTAATCACCGATTAACATCGTTATCGACGTTTTCGGCTCCATGCAAATAACATGGTGTCGGTAACGTCGATAACGATGTTTAACCGGGGATTAGTGTCAACCAGGCTTTGAGCAACCGGCCCTAAAACTGCATACCAAAAATTAAAATTAAAATGTTTGGAATTGGGATGAAACTTCGTGGAATTTTTATAATTTTTGCACAAAGTCGGAAATTTAGATTTATATGGTAATTGTTAGATAAAGAGCTATACTTTTATATAAAAAATGGACCTTAAAAAAAGCAAAAGAAAAATAGTCAAAAAAAAAAAAAAATAGTAAAAATATTGATGTGCTATCTTTTGTCGCGGGATGTATGTACATATGTAGGTGTGACGTGTGACCACCACTGCCCTGCCGTGCGCTGTCAAAGAAGGTGTCGACGCACAATTTATGCGAATTCATATACATATCTTAGTTTTGAAACAAATTATTAGAATTGGTTACTTAAGCCCAAAATACAATAACGCAGTGGCAGTGGCAGCGGCAGTTTTTCGAAATCAGCTGTTTTTTAGAAAGTGTGGTGTCCAATGAAGCGACTCACAATACAGCAGTGGCAGCTAGCAGTACTGCTCAGTTTAGCCCAAATTCTAAATTCACTGCCACTGCCTTCATCGCAGCAAACTTCGCATGCTGAATTTGACATAAATGAAACGCAGCCAACATCTGTTGATGTCACTGAAGCCTAAAAGGCAACAACAAAAATGTAAACAAACAAAAGGGAATGTCAAAAAAAGCAGTCACTGACAACGCCGTATTGTGTTTGCTGCGGCATTGACTGCCAATATTAGCAGTAACAGCTGATTTTAAAAACTGTCACTGCCACTGCCACTGCGCTATTGTGTTTTGGCCTTTACTTATACACACTTCTTATGTTTTAAATTGTAGCATCCCATTTTTCGATACTAAGTAAACTGCGCTGAAATATTAAATCTTTTGAGGTAGTTCTCAATTTTATGCAAGGTGTTTTAGACACATAAATTCACATCTTTTAGCTCACAAAACGAATGCCAAGCATATATTCGTATTTCACGGTTTTGCAGCTCAACTTTTCTTTTTTAGGGAAATTTTGTTTTGATTATTCCCGATTGTAGACTGTAATCCACGGATGTTATGTCACACACCCACTTGTGATGTATCTTTATTGCAATTAAATATTATTTAATCTAAACATACATTTGGGATCACTTATTTGCTTTTGTTGTTGTTGTTGTTATTTTTGTTGTTATTTTTTCCAATTGCAGAATTGTATCTTTTTAAGCTAATATTTATTTTTTTTATAACAACTTATTCCCTGACTCACATGCAAAACAAAAAAATCTTATTTAAAATTATACAATTAAAATCGTGTTTAAAATACATAAAATATTTCAACAGCAAAAATAACATAAGTATGTATAGAATATTTAACTTTAACATAGATAAAACAAACCACGCTACCTTTTCGTACTTAAAATGTGTACTTACGAGTGTATTCGTTTATTTACTTACTTACTTACATATGTAATGAAAATATGTATTAAATTTTATGCATATCGCTGAGTTTTTTTTTCTCCTTCTTTTACATCGAAAATATACTCGCATAAATATGATTGTTTGAGATGACAAATGTTTGCATAGATATATGTATGTACGAGTATGCGTGTACTAACCTTAATGGCTAAGCCGAAGCCATTCTATTAAAAATTGCAAAAATACCTGGGAATGAGCATTTTCAGTGACATGGCGATTTTGAGGTAACCAAACTTTAAACGAAATGTAATTTTTACAATTATGAATGGTAAAAAATAGAGGTATTCATTTATTTTTTTTTTGTTTTGTGGACATGGTGGTGCTTTTGATTTGGTGCGCGTGAAAATGGCATTCGATTTTGTTACTATCGGAGGAAAGTTTTCTATTGAATTAGATTTGTATGCATTATTCTACAAATAAGTACTTTTTGAGCCTCATAACTGATTTTGAGGAGTTATTGGTGATGGTGTTATACGTAGGTGTCGGTGGTGGTGGATGGTGAGTTGGTGGTTGTGGTTGTGGTGGTATGTTGTATGTTGGAAAGTGGTATTGCGCATGGTGACTTTTAGTGGTAGAAATGTGATGGCGCATAATTGATACTCGATTGATAAACGATGTATACACTCTCTGTTAAACGAGTACATAGAGAATGTTGCTCTTTTTTTAGTTTGGTCGATGATATTTTTAATGCTTTTCGTTCAAAATAAACCCCAAAAAAAAAAATAAAGCACACAAAACAACGTTTTCTCTTTTTTCATAATTTTTTAAAATTATTTATGTATATATTTATTTCATTTATTTAATATTTATTTAATTTGACATGAATTAGGAAAAAAGGCATTTCAAGTAATAATATACACTTACAAATTTCGTTAATGTTTTTTGTGGTATTGTATGTACTTATAGAATTACGATTTAAAAAAATTAAATATGCTTAAAGAAGTACATATGTATGTAGGTTTATTAACAGACACTAAGGAAACTGAAATTATACTAGAAACATGGTGAATTTCTATGACGAAGTACAATTTTTATGAGCTGCATGAAGTACAAGCGAGTTCGAATGTGGTAGTGAAAGTACATAATTAAGTAGTGTCTACCAAGGTAGGGAAATATAAAATTTTAAACATCGAAGTGGTATGAAAGAAATTTAAACATGCATAAAAAAAAAAAAAAAAAAATAACAAAAAAACGCCAAATGCGCTTTGAAATATTTTGCTTATTTTTTATGAAAGCACCAATAAGTGTAAGGAAATAAAAATTTTAATATTATAAATGGTTGTCTTTTTGCGCATATATTCCCTTCATTGGAAATTGGCATTTTTATAGAAATTGCGAAAAGAAAATCAAAAACGGTACTTAGTTTATATTAACATTATGCACAGATATATAAACGTATCAGTAATATAACGAATTGCACATATTTAAAATGTTTCAGATTTTAACCAATTATTATTAAAGTATAAATAAAACAATAAAATAATTGAATGACACGTTTTTTCCTCTTATTTTAAATATAACTAAGCACGCCCCAATGCATGTTGATGAAAACAATGCAATTTTTACTTTAAAATTTATGTGTCAAAATTAAAAACGTGAAAATTTAAAATTAATTAAAATGTGCTATTAGCAACTTGTGATGTATACTACATACATAATTAACATTTTTACCTACTTTAACCTCTTTTTTATCAATTAAAAATTACCATAACTTAAACAAGTAAATCATATAGTATAAATATTTTCAATGGTATTTTTAATATGTAACTTATGTTTGTGTGTACAAGGGCAATGTTTCAAAAAAGGAATATTTTTCTGGCATAGAACTAAACCATAAATCAACGAAACACTTTTATTGAAATCGAATTAAACCAATAAGTATAGAAAAATAAGTGGAAAAAATTAAATGTTTGCAAAAATATATACAAAGTGGTTCGATTAAAAAAAAATCAATTTTAAGGAGACTCAGAATGCGCGCAACATATTTTTACCACTTTCCAACGACTACGAGTGTGTATTAAGTATGTCTGTAGATAGGCAACGCCAATCATATGCGTCAGTAACAAATTATTGTTAGTTATTCCCAGCAATTTTAGTATCTTCATTGCTCCATCCACATTCAATGTAACCGTTAACATCCACAGTGGGAAATTTGTTGTGCATGTGTATTGTATTTATCCATAAGCTCCTTTTTTTTTGTTGTTGTATACTTCAGAAGCCGCACGTTTCAAGCCCACAAAACAAACATTGATTCACCAAATATGTATGTGCGGCAATCCAAACTGAAATTGTTTCCATACACAAAATATCCTACCAGCAACAAAAATCATAGGGGGAAATGCACAAAAAAAAACACAAAACAAGGTAGGCATAGGCAGGGATTTTTGTCGATAAAGCGGGCTCTTAAGTAAGCAACAAACTCAGATCTGAGGACGTGGTGTGTGCTGCCGCGTATTAATGTGCATACATACATATATGTAGTATATATACTCGTACAACAACTGCAAGCAATTTTAACTCTTTAAACTTTAAGCTTCACGCTATTTTGCCTAAGTGATGGATTTTTCTTCTTTTTTTTGTTATTATCATTAAATAGTCCACTATAGAGTAATATACATAAATAAATTATTTTTGTTTGCTTCTTTGTTTGTTTTAACAGCAAAATAGGGAGATCAGTAACAGTAAATAAAACATGAAATTAACTAGAAAGAAACCTCGTAAATTACCAAGTAATTTTAAAAGCTAAATATTTACCTTCTAGTATGGGTGGTTGAATGAGAGGTCGCGCGCACGTTTTATTCGCCATTTATCGCTTTTATTTTTAGGTTTCGTTTAACTTTTGTTGTCTTTTTTTAAATTTATTTTCTACAAAAGTCATACCGCAAGCTCTTGGGCGCTGATGCGTACCACATTTGCCTGTGAAGTATGTTTTTGTGTATATGTTTTTCTAATGGTTATGTAGTAAGGTGGTCGACGAAAATCACTGAAAATGCTCAAAGGTATGTATAGTATGTAAGTATTTTTGGAAGCGTCTCGAAAGCAACAAAATATAATTTTTTTATACAAGCAGTTTTATATAAATATTTGTATGTAATAAAACAATTGCAAAAACAAAGAAAAACAAACAGAACGCAAGAAATACATGTGCATGTACAAATGTATGTATATAAAATAAAAATTTTCCAAAAAACTATTTTCAAATTATTTAAATCTGGAAAATGAAATTTCAACGCTGTTAACTTAAATTTTCTGTTCAGCAAATGTTAATTTCTGCAACTTAAGCCACTGATGAATAGCAAATAACAATAAAAAGAACAAAATAACAACTGAAGTGTTAAAGTAGGAAAATTAGTTCGGCTTTTGTTTTCTATAGCTCTTGAGTTATACGTCAATGTCTCGAATTAAAGAAAAACCAATAGAATTTATGTATTTCAAATGAAAATTAATTTTCGTTTTGAATTATTCACCATTAGGCACACATATTTACATATAAGCATGTATATTAGGGTGCCTCACCAAAACAAGGGGGCAGTTTTTCCAACGAGTTTCCAAAAAGATTTCCGCCAAAATATTTCAGAAAAATATTACAATTTACGTGTGCTGGACTGATTTGAAAATAGCATCAAAAATCTCATTATTTTAATATAATTGATACAATTTAAAATTTTTTTTTATGTACAAAAAAATTGATTTTTCCCCATTTTCCATTTTTTTTTTTTGTATGGAGGGTGATGCACCCTAATGCGCTTATGCATACAGCTCGAATACATATGCAAGTTACTATATGTATTCGACAACCATTGCTGAGGCTCCGGAGCAGGATGGAAACCTGCTTTATGGTCCGGAGACCCTGTAATGTGTAAGAAAAATATTAAGTTGCTATTAACCACTCTCTCAAAATAAACATTGGCCTTTTTTTGGAAATCTTTTCGTCTGCTATTTTTCATTATAATAATAAATTGTTTAATAAATGACGGTGCGTGCGTATGTGTCTGTTCACGTAGGCATGTATGTATGTGTGAATGTGCTTGTCATTGTTTGTTTGTCTCATTTTTTTCTTCTTATGAAAAGTGCTTTTCTTTCTCTTCGCCTTTCAACTAACTTTTCAAGACTTTGTAAATTCCTAATTTGTTTTTTTTTTTTTTTAAACATCATTTTGAATTTGCTAAAATACTCTACCGCAATTTATTACTGAAAATGTCCGCTTTTAACTACAATAGTTTTTTTGTTTTTGGTTTCTTCTTTAAAATCTAAATTTATTTTCATAGAAACAGTAAATAGTTATTCAATAAAGTTTTGTATTTATTATTATTATTTTTTTTTTGTAGTTATTTGCTTTTACAATTTAGTTACTTAAGTGAAAAATGTATCTATGTATGTATGTATGTATCTGTTCAGGTGTTGCTTGTTTGCCCTTGTTCTATCTTATCGGCTTTTAGCTAAGTAATCTTGCGCAAATTTTCCCACTACATTTAACGCGATTTTGTAGTAAAACATTATTAACATTATTTTGCTTTTATTTTGTTTTGTTTTTTGTATTCTTCACTGCATTTTTTGCTATTAAAAATAATAGTAATAATAAAATTCTCCTAATTAAATATGTATTTATATGTAAGTAATTACTTCAGTTGTTTTGCTTTTTTTTTGTTATTGTTCTTTTTCCGCTTCTTTTTGAAGCTGTATAAATTTTGACTGACATACAATTTCTGCTGCTTATGGTTTTTCCTCGTTTGCAATGTCTCTCTATTATTTTTTTCGCTTATTTTTCTAACTCAGCGATTTTAAAATTTCCTTTTTCATTTTGTTGCTCTCTACTATACATATGCGCTTCATTTACACGTACTCGTATTTTTGAAGGCAAAAATTTTGCATTTCTTTTGCTCTCAATTTGTCGTGTGAAATTTTAATTATTTTTAAGATTTAACTACTTTTGCGTTTAAGTTGATGATTTTTGCATTTTAATTGGTTGCTTCTACATATTTACATACATTTGTTTTTTTTTTTTTTGTTTTGCTTGTCGTTTAGTTTTTTTTTTGTGGTTATGCTTGTTGTTGTTTTTTCTTAGCTGAATGCATTGTTTTTGTTATAGAATTTCTTAGTTTACTTTTTCGGTTATATTGTTTGTTGTTGTTGCAATGTTTTTTTTTAATGGTACTTTCGCTTTAATTCACAACAGTGGTTAATGGAATTTGTCGCGCTCTCTTCGTCTCCTCGTCGGTGATTTTCTGTTCAATTAAATATTGCGCTTTGGCAATGGCACTCGGTTGACCAGTTATTGTTACAATTCGATTTCTAGTGCCAGGTGCGAATATGCCCTTTTTTGAAATTTGCACATTTGCGCCAGATACATGCTGAATTTCAACTAAACTACGACCATTTGGACCTGTAATTTTAATTTTTGTATTATTTGATTGATTTTTAAACACATATTTTTATGTATGTAGAAGAGTAAATGTACATAAAAAAAGGTGAAAATTATATATAGTTACGTAAGGTACAATTGTTCAAAACACAAAATCATAACTAAGTATGTTAGCGTGAATTAATATTTCTCTATGCAATTAAATTAAAATTCGTATCTAATTATGTATGATACGAATAAAGTAGGAATATTTATTAACACAATGTAATTTTTTTAAAAATGTGTAGTTCTGGAGTTAGGACAATGCTAAGATACAAAAAAATGATTTAAACAGCAAGTGGTGGTACTAAAGACATATGCCAAAATAAAAGAATGCATTAGTATATTTTATATTTAATATCCATAGTGGATTTATGTGTTAGCGGGAATGCTTAAAAATAATAATTAACTGCTAATAAAAGCCTGCCGCTAAACCTAAATGTTTGAAAGAAATTACTTACGCATACCAAAGCAAATCGAACAGGCAGTAGCAGGAGAACAGCTGATTTGAATTTTTTCGTGCCTTCGGTCTCTAAGCTTTCAAATTTTATTTAAGGCTTTAAACATTCTAGAGTCGGTGTTTGTTATTTTTGCACCAGCGTTATTGCCTGTTCGACGCACCTTCACGCATACATAAAAGTATTTACTCAAAATATATGTAATCAAATGAGTGTGCAGCGTGAATTGCTTTAAATATTTAGAAAAAAAAAACAAGTCACTACTTTGCAGCTATAAAGATTAAATACATGCTCGCTAAAACTCCACCTAGTCTAATGCTAAATATTTGCTGCTGTTGTTAACAATAGTGGGTTTTCTATTTTGGTTATATTATTATGTATGTATGTATCTACTAAAAATTAAAAAATAGATATTTCATGAGGTATTTTCGCTACTACTTATAGTCAATCCAAAAGGAACTACTCTGTTTTTGAAATGTTTGCGGAAATATTAAAGGACGCTATGCGTAAGCGACTGTGAATGGTTTTTGCTTAAGTTCGAAAGCTTTTTTGTTGAATGAAAGCTTAAAATGAACATTTTCAGCAGTTCAAAGGATATTTATATCATATGCCGGAGAAAAAGATAAAAAGACTCAAAAGACAACTTCAGTATTTTGGAAATCATCAACCAACAAACCACTTATGTATATGAAAGCTTTAAAAAGCTTCCATCGCGATTAATGCATGTACGTACACATGTTTTTGTCGTGACTGATCTTCATAAAATGTAATGGGCATCGCCTTGCCCACGAGAAAACGCAGAGTAAAAGCTCTCTCTGAACATCGCTGATATAAAGCTTAAAAAAGCTAAATACGCAACGTCGTCAGCGCAAAGGGGTGATAGACATCGCGAACATAGGTTTTTTAAGCTTTTATACACGCGGAAGGTAAAATCATCGCTGGCCACCGCTGGCAGTCTACTATACAAATTCAAATTTGAACCAAATCGGAATCCATTAGCCTATTAGAAACTTACAAGTTCTGTTAAGATACATTCAAGACCTTCAAAACTAAGTTTAATTTAAGTTGCAGCTTTGAAGCGAGGGTTTAAAAATCATCTAGGAGTTCAAGAGCAGAAAAAGCTTTTTAAACTTAATTCGAAGCATGTTCATGCTACATATTTAATAGAACTCGAACGCGGAAATAAAAGCGAAATTTAATAGTTTTGAAAGGCAAATAATATTTTACCTTGTTTTTATATAATTCAGTTTATAAGAACTATGAAAAATTGCTAGTTAAAAAAGTTCTCAAAGAATGGAAGTATGTATTTATGAAGCTCAGACATATGTAACTAAAATGTTAAAGCAGGATTAGTACAATCACGTTTAAAACAAACACCGCGAAGGAAGCTTTAATAAGTCTTCTATTCACTTTTTATCGGCAATAGGCAGCGCATTGTTCACTTGTGGAGCTTTCTTAGGCTTTCCAAGTGATTCCTTAGGACATGCGCAATGTAAAAGCCCTATCAGCGCATCCCGCGAAACCGAATTTCTTAAGCTTTCACAGATTTTATATCGACGCGCACCGAGTAAAAGCTGTCTTTGTGTGGTTTTCGCTGATATAAATGGTTTTGGTATACTTTTAGCTATAACTTTATACATGCGGCACGCATGGCAAAGCTTTCAAAAGCTCTCTGCAAAATTTATATACAACTACTAAGAAAAAAAGTCTATCGGTCGACAACACTTTTATATGCACATCTTCACAAAGAATAGCTCGCTTAAGGAGCTTTTTAGGGAAAGCTTTTTTTAATCTTCAGACTTTTTCGGTCCCGCAGAAGTGGAAAAAATTATATGAATTGAAAAATGTTTCGTACAAAAATTTGTCTACTCGCAAGGGCATGATAACTTTCCGCAAACAAAAATTATTCAAAAATCGACTGTCGATCACTTTAAATTACAAATCAATTATATATCTATACCTAAAACCCAATTAATTTAACCTTACCAATATGTATTTATCTGAAAACCGATTACTTCTTTAAAAATAGCTAACCTATAAATATACAAAAAAATATAGCACGAGTAACCACGGCGCTTAAGAAAACTAGTAAAGTGGAAAAGCAAAAACCGAATATGTACAAATATATATATGTAAGTATTCATGTATATTCGCTTTATATTTAAATATTTGTGTGAACATGCAAAAACTGCGCAGCGTGGTTACTGCATTTATAAGGCACTTTTCTAAAAGTAAATATCCGGGTGAGTAAATGTATGTATGTATGTATGTATATATTTTGTATGTATTTTATATAAATACAGTAAATATAACCAAAAGCCAATCCCTTTATAACTAAAACTAATAAAACTATTACATTAGGGCGGATCATTTTTTTTTTTACTATGCGCGTACAGCATAAGAGGATTTACGTGTAATTATAAGCAAATTTGCAGAAGAAACAATGGCTCTAAAATCAAATTGCGAAAATAGGTATCGAAGAAAATGTGAAAAATTTTACTGTTCCACCATCTGGTGGAAGTTTTAAGAAAAAGAAATGCATTTCTCATTTTTATACAAAATCTAAGCACTTCTTTACGACACTACAAACAAATTAAAAGAAAAAAACTATGTATTCGGCAAACCCGAATCTTATTTTAGACCCATGTTTTCTTCGACAAATTTGCTTAGAATTGCACGTAAAATCCTTCTAGGCTATACGCGCAAATTCGAAAAATAGCCCTATTGTACATATTAGTTTAAATTTATTTATATTTAGATATAAATTTATCTCAGTATTTTAAAAATTTCAAATTGTAAGATTCATTTTATAAGACTAAATATTAACCTGTGTGCGCACATGTCGTGACACTAATCTCTACACTGAGAAAAAAGTTTAGTTACGTCGACTAAGTAAGGGGATACGTATATTTCTCTCAACATACCGTATGTAGCTACGAAGTCTTGGTTATATGTATGTCAAATCTTGTGTTGATAAAAAACTATTTAGTCGAAATAACAAACCCTTTTCTCAGTGTATGTATGCACGTACAAATAAAGGTAATTAATCTACATATTTGCTTTTCGTGCTGGGAATGTTCCAACCATTACAGCGTGCATATGTCTTTTTACAAGGAATGATTTCAAATGTTAGCATGTATGGGTATAAATGCATATATATGTATGTATATTTGTATTTATGTAACAAAGGTATTTCTCGTTGTTTAAAGCAAAGAATTTTCTGCCTGAGGCCTGCACTATGCGTGGCAGATCTCTTGATAGCCATCGAAGCAAAGTGCGTCACAATGTCAATCTCGGAAAATTTCCGAGCTTTGCTTAGAGCTGAGGAGTGAAAAGTGAGTGAAGTGTTACTCGCTGTATTCTAATATCTAGATATTTATTTTATTACTCTGTGTATTGAATACTGATGCTCAGTGAGTATCAGTGGAAGTAGTGGTCCTCTACTAAGGA
>NW_016158805.1:74482-83442 GCF_001687245.7 Rhagoletis zephyria | reverse complement strand
TTTTTTTTTGTGTGGCAATATGGCTTAAGGCGTAGCGGATAATTTTGGTTTGAAACATTAAAAACATTTAACTGTGTGTCTGTGCATAGTAGGCTTCGGATTGGCTTGTGTACGTAAATTAATTTGACCAACTTTGGTTTACTTGATTTTTAGTAGGGATAATAAAAGTGTGGCCTACCTAAGATAGCGCCAACAATCACTTCTGGAATTTCAACATTTTTGGTATCCTTTGCACCCAAATCACCCGGGGTGGGACTCTTGCTCAAGCCGCTCAGCGCATGTTGTGCGGCAGCTAAGCTTTGCGCTGTTGTACCCGTGGTACCTGTTGCAGCAGTCAAACCGAAACTATTATTATTCAGCGAGACCGGTGTTGCAGCTTGTGCCGCTGTGGCGGCTGTAGTGCCCAAATGTCGGAACGGATCGAATTGTGCGGCTGCAGCCGCTTCCAGCTGCGACTGCGTCGGACGGCTGGCAGCTGCTGCAGCAGCAGCGGCCGCTGCCGCTGTATACTGATCCAAATTTACTTGACCCACTGCACCGAAAACGTTGCCGGCAGTAGCTGCTGAGGCGGCGGCAGCTGTCTGCTGATCCAGCGCCGAAACACCCAGATAGCTGCCGAGTGTGGTGGTGCCATTTGCATGTGGTACACCAACGCCCATGCCCAAAACGCCATACTTGGCGAGCACGCCTAGAGCGGCGCACACTTCGTTGGTGGCCGTCTCTGAGTAGCCGGAGCCGCGTAGAGCAATCTAGAGGGGTGAGAGAGATAGAGATGGAAAATGTTAAATAAAACGTCAAGTAATGAGTATGAGTTAAAAGTGCTGTCAGATGGCGCAATATTTCCAACTTTTCCACGCAATTCGCTGTCAAATTGAGAAAGAGAAAATTAATTTTCTCGTGCAAACGGCCAGAAATATATTTTGGTCGCTTTCCGGAAATTAGTTTCAGAAATAAAAATTGCAAGGTGTTACCACATACAACGGAAAGAGCGCAAATCGCTTTCGAAAATATTTTACAACTTGCTGGTGCTACCCTAGCATTTTTAATTTTTACTGCAAGTGCTGTCAAACCATTCGAATGTTGCCCTGTGACACTGATCGCGAACTTGTGAGAAATAATAAAGCATAATTTTGAATACATTAAAAAAGCTGCTTGTAATTCATTACGCTGTAAGACAAAATAAAAACAAATGTATGTCTAAGCAAGCTAAAAAATTTGCATACTCTGAATTTTGAATTGACCCTCAAAATCTGCAGATAGCGCCCAAAAACCCAATTCGTTGGAATATTTTTTATTAGTTTTTTTTTTTAGTATGTTACCGCATAACTTTGGACCACGTTAACCGATTTCTATAATTTTTTTTTAAAGGAAAGGTGTTACCTGACAGGTGGTCCTATAGTAATTCGGGGTTCAAAGAGCTATAAATTTAAAAAATCCATTAATGTTTGGCTCAGATATACTACTTCTAAAACTACATACCGACGGCTGAGTGGAATATCGACCTATCTCGGCAGCCTGTTCGAAAACGCCCTACCTAGAAAAATTTTCAAGAACGCCCCATTTCAAAGTTTTGGCGTTTTTGAACGAAGGTCTGAGGTAGAACGTTTTGAACTAAATTTTCATATAGGGCATTCTTCAACCAACATCTGAATTAGGGCGTTCTTGAGTCATTTTCTGAGATACGGCGTTTTCAAACCGGCTGCCGAGATAGATCGATCTGCCACCCAGCCATTGATATATACTGGAAAATATGCGTACTATGATTGCTGTGACTTATTGCACAATGGCAACAATTTCATGGCGTCGTAGAGAGAAGAAAAGAGGCTTATTCATCGTCAAAGTAGCAACATGCGTTCTTTTGAATGACATAGAACTTTTTGATCGAGTAAAAAAAAATTAAGTTGGGAGCCTCAGCCTATCAAAAATCGGGTTTCGGGCGGTCATAAGTCCAAATTTGGAAGGTCAATTCAACATTCTTAGTATGTAGACTTTTTTCTGTTTGGTAAGGCCTATGTACATACATATGTACAGCTTCAACTATATCGCGCAGAAAATATATTTTCACTGTCAGACAATATTATTTTTCGAAATTTATCTGTTGAGTTATTATTATAAATTAGTCCTCAAATTGAAAATAAAGTTAATTATAACCAAGAGCAATAAAGAGAACAGCCGGTACCGCGTTTCATGGTTGCATTGTAGTATCGATAAAGATTGCCAAAAATTCGTATGCTGCGCGAGCTACCCAAAAGTGTTTTCAGAAATTTGTCATGCAATTCGCCTTTCGAAAACAAATACAAAACTTTCGAAATACTCTTAATTGCAACTTTTCAATTGACTTCTGAAATTTCTCAATTTGACAGCCTTTTCGAAATATTTTGCATNTTTCTATATTTTTTTTTAAAGGAAAGGTGTTACCTGACGGGTGGTCCCATAGTAATTCGGGTTTCAAAGAGCTATAAATTTAAGAAATCCATAAATGTTTGGCTCAGATGTACTACTTCTAAAACTACATACCGACGGCTGAGTGTAATATCGACCTGTCTCGGCAGCCTGTTCGAAAACGCCCTACCTAGAAAAATTTTCAAGAACGCCCCATTTCAAAGTTTTGGTTTAAGATGCCGTATTTAAGAATTCAGTTCATACATATGTTCTCAACATTTGTTCAATATATTTTCGGTTGAGATATGGCGTTTTTGAACGAAGGTCTGAGATAGAACGTTTTGAACTAAATTTTCATATAGGGCGTTCTTCAACCAACATCTGAATTAGGGCGTTCTTGAGTCATTTTCTGAGATAGGGCGTTTTCAAACCGGTTTCGGGCGGTCCTAAGTCCAAATTTGGAGGGTCAATTCAACATTCTTAGTATGTAGACTTTTTTCTGTTTGGTAAGGCCTATGTACAGCTTCAACTATATCGCGCAGAAAATATATTTTCACTGTCAGACAATTTTATTTTTCGAAATTTATTTGTTGAGTTATTAACAATAAATTAGTCCTCAAATTGAAAGTAAAGTTAATTATAACCAAGAGCAATAAAAAGAACAGCCGGTACCGCGTTTCATGGTTGCATTGTAGTATCGATAAAGATTGCCAAAAATTCGTATGCTGCGCGAGCTACCCAAAAGTGTTTTCAGAAATTTGTCATGCAATTCGCTTTTCGAAAACAAATACACAACTTTCGAAATACTCTTAATTGCAACTTCTCAATTGACTTCTGAAATTTCTCAATTTGACAGCCTTTTCGAAATATTTTGCATTGCCACGTCTGACAGCACTTTAAGTTGCAAAATTTAGTTATTGCCAAAATACCTTGATGTGTTCAAGTAATTGCGTGGCCACAGCCAAGTTGGGTGCTGGATTTGGTGAACCCAAATTTAAGGATAAATTGATGCCGGTGCCATTTACCAAAAGACCTGCAGCTGAGGCTGCGCCGCCGATAGTTTGTCCCAGTGTGGAGTTCAATGAAGCGGTGCTCGTATTAATGGCGTTCTGATTGGTGGCATACGGCGAACCGGTCGGATTAAAGTTGGCCACAGGACCGCTTATATCGGCATATGAGACATTAAGGCATGTACCGGACTGTGGATCCTCAACAATCTTGGAGAGTATCATCTTGCAAGCGGCTTTGTTGTTCTCCTTATCACCAATTATGGTGATACAACGTTCCTGCAGTGAAATGTCCTTGGGTTTCTGTGAAATCTGCACATACGAGCCGCTCTCCTCCTTTATCTGCTTGATGAAAGCACCACCCTTGCCGATGATCATACCGGCTGTGGAATTGGGCACCAAAATTTTCACCTGCTTATCACGGTCCTGATTCTGCTTGGAATCAGTATCTATGATCTTAGTTGTAAGATCGGGCTTCTCGCGTANTTGCCAAAAATTCGTATGCTGCGCGAGCTACCCAAAAGTGTTTTCAGAAATTTGTCATGCAATTCGCTTTTCGAAAACAAATACACAACTTTCGAAATACTCTTAATTGCAACTTCTCAATTGACTTCTGAAATTTCTCAATTTGACAGCCTTTTCGAAATATTTTGCATTGCCACGTCTGACAGCACTTTAAGTTGCAAAATTTAGTTACTGCCAAAATACCTTGATGTGTTCAAGTAATTGCGTGGCCACAGCCAAGTTGGGTGCTGGATTTGGTGAACCCAAATTTAAGGATAAATTGATGCCGGTGCCATTTACCAAAAGACCTGCAGCTGAGGCTGCGCCGCCGATAGTTTGTCCCAGTGTGGAGTTCAATGAAGCGGTGCTCGTATTAATGGCGTTCTGATTGGTGGCATACGGCGAACCGGTCGGATTAAAGTTGGCCACAGGACCGCTAATATCGGCATATGAGACATTAAGGCATGTACCGGACTGTGGATCCTCAACAATCTTGGAGAGTATCATCTTGCAAGCGGCTTTGTTGTTCTCCTTATCACCAATTATGGTGATACAACGTTCCTGCAGTGAAATGTCCTTGGGTTTCTGTGAAATCTGCACATACGAGCCGCTCTCCTCCTTGATCTGCTTGATGAAAGCACCACCCTTGCCGATGATCATACCGGCTGTGGAATTGGGCACCAAAATTTTCACCTGCTTATCACGGTCCTGATTCTGCTTGGAATCAGTATCTATGATCTTAGTTGTAAGATCGGGCTTCTCGCGTATTTTATCCATAATAAAGTCCATAACCGACATGATGCCATCCACAGAGCCAGTGATGAGGCAAACACGCTCGGTGGTGCCTACACGTGTGCGAGATGGTAAAAAAAGTAAAAAAACGCAGTACGAGAATCAATTAGAAAAGTGAGCACTCTTCTTATTTCCATTTTCCACTTACCTGGATAGAAATCATNGCGTGTGCGAGATGGTAAAAAAAAACGCAGTACGAGAATCAATTAGAATAGTGAGCACTCTTCTTATTTCCATTTTCCACTTACCTGGATAGAAATCATGGGACTTGGACATCTTTACTCTAGCACCGGAGTCTTTCTGCAAAGAGGCGATATTCTCGCCACCTTTGCCAATGATGGCACCGGAGGCCACTGCAGGCACAAGGATCTTCATGTGATACGATGAATCGCCTGCTTATGTGAATATTGAAACGAAACAAGACATTTAAGAGGAAGAGAGAAAGAGAGAGAGGAAAAAACGGAAAGCACCGAGGCGCGTTAATAAAATATTTGATTAGACAGTGTTGCTTTTGTAATTTGCCTTTTACAAAAAAAAAATCATATTATTATTTTTATTATTTTTTGTGTAACCGCTGCGTAAGGCAAAATGTTACTTTTTTTTATATTTCGCTCTTGTGCGCATACGTTACGTTACACAAATACGAGTACATACATATGGTATAAGCAATTTACAATACATACATATCAAATTAATAAATCGTTACATACACAGAAGAGGATTTAAAATTAAAAATAATAACAGTTGCGCTCTCTTTCGCTTCAAATGATTATTCAAATGAATCGTTGGCATGTTTCGGCCGAGCTAGGCTGAAATGAGGCGAATAAATGAATGCTGCATGGCTGGGCGAAAAGTGGCGAAATGTATGTGCGTGAGCCGAAGTGGCATGAACTTAATGAAGATGTGCGATTTCGCGCGTTCGCGCCGAAGATGGAGTGAGTGCACGGGGAACATGAGATGCATGAAGTATGGAATGATATGAAAAATATCGAATTTCGCCAATTATTTTATTTTTTGTGGTAGTACATATGTATTTATATTCGTGATATTAGTGCCATAGTTAAAATTATGTACTGTCAGTAGCCCGAAGTGTGGCAATACTCTGCAGATTGGACGATTCGATGAGGGCGACGTCTATCAAAAATTTTCAAATAAAGTTTAAATTTTATTTGAAGCACGGCAAACGCATTTGATGCAAAAATCTCCATTCATTTAAAGCAAATAACGATAAATCAAGAATTAAAATGCACAGTTTAAATTAATATTCTTACGCAGGTATTAATTTTAAGTGCAACAAAATTAATAAACTGAGCTCAACATTTTGAAAGCCACTTTTCAAAACCGTGTGATATGGACTAACGCAAAAATATTGCTTCCTGCCAGACTGTAAAGTTCTCTAAGTCCATCATTGGATTAACAAGAACTTTTAATCTATAGCGGTAATGGGCATCGCCTTGCCCGCGGGCAAAGCTCTTTTAAGCTTTCTATGCATTTTTAATAGAGGCACGCAGAGTAAAAGCTCTACCTGACCATCGCTGATCTACAGCCTGTAGACAAAGCTTCATGTTTTCTTTAGATTTCATATGAGCGCGCACAGTGCAAAATGCTCTTTCATTCCAGCAGTGGTTTTAGGCAATGAAGCGCCCGCGGGCAGAACTTCTTTAAGCTTTCTGCATAGAGTAAAAGTTCTCTCCGAGCGTCACCGGTTTGAAGCGGTAATGGGCGCCGCCTTGCCTGCGTGCAGAGCCTTTTTGAGATAGCGTGTGTGAGGTGTAAAAGCTCTTCCTGCTTATAAGTAGCTGGTTAATAGTCAATATAAAATATTTGTAGCTATATTCTTGTGCGCTCTGAGCAATCTAGAGATAAGGTGAAAGCTTGCACGTTGTTTTTTTTTTATTATTTAGAACATACGAGCATTTTAGTAAAAACTAAGTTTATTTACATACAGAAAATTTTTGGAAATTTGTTATAGCTTCTGAGAATATTTGATGGATTTTTGAAACGCCGAAAGATCGAGATCATGAAAGAAAATAAATAAACTAAAGAAAAGCAAACATGAAAAGATAATTCATCAGAGGGGAAGTAATAAAGGTGTTCTTACACGATATGTATTTGCATGTGTACATGCCACTTTTTACATATGCAAATGCCAACATATCGTGTAAAGGCAAATTAGATTTGATTCTGTACAAAGTAGATGCGCGTACATAGGAAATAGAAATGTTTTTTATTTTCATCTGACACACAGAGAGAATCATCGGAGTTTAGTTTATTTTTGTTTTTAAAGAACGTATTTTTAAATAGTTAAATAAAGACTGTGAATTTGATAGACATACGCAATTACATACGTTTTGAAAAAGACACATTTACAGAAGCAAATACATATCGTGTAAGAACATCTTAAGTAGAAGTAAGCAAATGAAAATTTTATAAATTTTTTTTTTAGAAAAAGGCAAAAAGCGCTTTTAACGGCATATTAGAAACGGTTTTTTTATTAAAATAAATTAAAAGCATTAATTTTGTATCAATTTCAATTTTGTAGGCAGATGAAAGTCGGTTGTAATGATAGTTAATGAATAATGACAAAGCTTACCATGAGAGAAATTGTTATTATTTTCAATTTCAACCTCAATTCCCGAACAAACTGACTCACCTGCAAATAGAGAAAAAGAGAGAGAGAGAAAAGAAAAAACATATTTTTATTAAAACTGTAAAACGCACTTAGTATTTAAATAAACAAGTTTTTCAGACATTCAATGATTTAATGTGTGTAAAAATGATGAAGGAAATTTTTTTTAGATATTTGTATTCTTCCATGGTGACGGATCATTATCAACAGAGCGAATTCGATTGCTTAAAGAAATTTAGTTTAAAAAAGTATAGTGTAAGAAGATGTGGTAATTTGCCAAAGGGTAAGGATGCGGTGTTAAAATTTGACAAATCAAAGTAAGAAGTTTCCTGAATTGCTTTGCAAATTTTTTACATTTAATTTAAGATTTTCACTTTCATTTTCTCAAATAATTAGCCAGCCATGTTTACAAATCACACCTGTACCTTCGCCAATAAGATGCATTTATAAACCAAAACATTATCTCACAATAAAAATGTAACAAGAAGTTAAAACTATTTCAAATTTACAAAATAGAACTCTTTTAATAGCCGCAATAGATCCAATGTCACTCTCTTCTCCTTAATTTCCCGCCCACATATGTGCCCCTCTGCATAAATATACGTACGTGGATACATACTTAACGAAAAGTAAATACCTTATTTTTTTTCTGACCCAGTCGGCAACATAAGCAGTAAAGGGCTCTTTTAGACGTGCTTTTCGGAAATTTTAAAGCCACAGACGTTATCTACGTGTTAAATTTTTTATGTATGGAATGACCAAAAATTCAGGGTCTTTTTATTGAGGAAGTTGTGTTATTTTTCGTTTTTTTTTTTTTTTTTTTGTTATTTGATCCCCGCCCTATCTCTGATCTTTTGAAACGATACGCCTTTCATGCTCGCTTCTTTACTACTTTCTGTTCATATGGAATGTACAGACTTGCAAGGCCATATGATTCAGCTTCCCTTAAAAGGGGGCAATTTACACGAAATAATTATGACACAGTTCAAATTTAACTTTGCACCAGACACGCCTACTATGATTGTTTTCTTATTTGGCTTAAGTTGTTTTGGAAACGCGCCTTCTCATCTGCTTGCGAATGGCAAGGCCATTGGAATATTTCTAATACAGCTTCCACCGAGGAGGTCTCATTGGATAAATAGGTCTGCCTGAAAACGTTTTATTTTATTTTATTAGAGCTTCTAAGTAGAAGGTCATATTGAACAAGCCCTACTTAGAAGATCTCTTAAAATTTCCGCCTTGCACTAGGGTGGTCCTTAAAATATCAACACATAAAACCAAATAAGTCCAAATTTCTAACTCTGTACAAAAATTATAAAAATTTCAAAAAGTTTTCATCTCAATTCAGAGCATTTTAATTAGAATTTCTAAAATAATTTTTGATACACAGTTTTGTAGCTTGTTAAAATTTAGTATAATAAAATTTGAAGTTGATAAAAAAAATCCCATTATTTTTGATCATTTTTTCTGACTGTGCTAAGCACTTTCTTCCATATACAAAATTACTTTGTCATTTCATACACCCAAAACGATAGTAAATACACAATGTCCTGCTGGTTGTATTTTTTAGATCTAAATGCCGCCAGTACACCTACATACTTATATACATACTTACATACTCTTGTTATTTGCCTTCGCACATTATT
>NW_016158805.1:17859-74468 GCF_001687245.7 Rhagoletis zephyria | reverse complement strand
TTCCCTCCCTCCCCCCGAGCGTCCTTGCCGCATTTTCATTTTTGCCTTCATTTTTCACATTGCATCTCTAATTTATTTGCCATCTTGCGCACTTGTGCCCTTCAGGATTTTAAGTATATATACACATATAAGTGCAAGTACCCATGTACCTGTATGTACATTGCTTCATTTTTTGCATTTTTGCAATTTTGTTTTGCTGTGTATTTGTGCTATATCTTTGGTTTCTAATTAGATACAAGTTGTGAACTAAATTCTTTTGAAAGCGTATACAAACTTTGCAAAGCAATGGACGGAGGCCGAAATGTCATTGAAGAAATACATATCTAAAGACCTAAATAGCAAAAAGTGTCGAGTGTGATCTAACTAAAAGTAGGGAACTCTCATATGAGCATATCGTCAGCTGAAATGCAAAGAGACGTAACAACATCGCAAATGAAATGGAAAAAGTCGTGACTAATATTTTAATTTTTTTTTTCATAAAATCCACCATATAAATCAAAAAGTGAATTTCGAATTTTTTATTAGTTATGACTTTCAGTATTTCAACGATGATGTTTGTTACGTCTTCTTGCATTTCAGGTGACGGTATGTATGTATGTATGTATGTACAAATATGTTGGCGTTGAAAATTAAGAATTTTAGATATAAAAAACTTTAAAAACTTTCCAAAGCAAATATGAACAAATTTAAGTAAATAGTAAGAGTCGAAAGCCATTGAGTAGGTTGGTGGGAAAGTGTGAATATGTATTTGCTTTAGACTGCATCACTCCCCATAAAAAAAAACATCGGTACTGTTTTTCCATTGCAATTATAAAATCTATTATATTTTAAGATGTCCACCAAAATATTTCGGAAAAATATTAAGATTTAAGCGAACTGGACCGATTTGAAAATACCTCCAAAAATGGAGTTGTTTATGAATAACCCTAGTTTCTTAAAGATGTTTTTTGAAAAAAAACTCCCCTCAAACGACAAAAGGGTTTAAGCTTAAAAAATGTACATAAAAATATTTAAATAAAATAAAATAAAAGAAAAATTGAGCGGAATCGTTATAATGTTATTTTTGATGCTGTTTAACTATTTAACTTTTGTTCAAAGATTGGTATAAGAAAAACTTGAATACCTGAACCTAAACTCTTCCGATTTAGACTTGTGAGATATCATTGAATGTTACACCATGCGACAGTCAATGTTACACACGAAAAAATCAATATTTATGTACATATATTGTAACTATCAATATCTTATAAAGAGAAGTGTAAAATGCTTGTATCTAAAACTAATAAAGTTAAAATGACGAAATTCGAGGATGTGGTAGTTTACATATTAGTTCTTGACATATATTTTTTCAAAAATAAATATAGGAAATTTCCAAGGATATTCAAGGATAAAGTTTTAAAAGGACATTTTCAACACTATTCGTCCTGATGAAGCAAACAATTTTTTTTTTTTCAATTCTACAGAATTTTTTCTTTTTAATTAATACCCATATAGTTACTCTACAGTGCGCCAAATCTTTTAAATAATTTTTTTATTCAAGCATATCATAGAAATTTCAAAGTCCTTTAAAAAATTGCTGACGTCAGAGAGAAAAGTTGAAAGCGCATTTATACTATATTTAGCTCCTAGTTTCTTTAATATATTGACTTTTCCGTGTGTTTTAAAAATTTTTGGTTTTGTCGCACGGTGTTATCATTAACATTCCAAACTCATTACAAATAAAACACGAAATAAATTTTTGTTTTTTATTCAGATTACGTTGCATTCTCTTCGATGTTATATTGTTTACTTTGTCGACATCTTATCTGACAGCGCAGCCAACAAGCTATATTGCGTACAGTAATGCATACAAGTTTCTTACCCAAAACAGATCAATGTCAAAACAACGCTTAAAAATTGTGAACTTTAACTCTCAATTTAATATAATTACGCTGCATAGGTTATATCAAGACAACACATAGGTGATTAAGAGTATTTCCATAATATTTTTAATCACTTTGTGTCTAAGAATTTAAAATATGCCATCTAGGTGTTTTTGTTTCCACATTTTTTTTTTCACAAAAACTCCAGACATCACATCACATCACGTCTTACATACATATGTATATAGTATGTATGAGGGATAATTAATGAACTTTTTAATGATCTTGTCAAGTTATGTATTTATGCATATGTAAATATGTATGTTTGTATATGGACTGTCGGGTCGCAGTAACAATGTTGCAATTTAACAAAAATACGGGGTCAAAAGCTCGAAAGTAGACATACAAACATAACGATAATTTATTTTATTTCGTCGTTCAATAAAAATATACTTAGTGCTTAACTATAAACACTATGTATGTATTCAATATCCACTACCGTCAATTTTCTAAAAAAATAAGTCCGATATATTGTTAATTTTCATTGCCACGTGTCTATTGCTTATGTGCTTAATTTTGCGCGTTTTTTTTATTAATTTAAATCTGTTCAACCCTAAAATACATTTCGAAACATTTTTATTCATAAATATAAGTATTTTGTGTCAAAAATTAAATCTCAGTTCCCATTTGTTTTTTTTTTACCATTTAGCTGACGCTGACAGCAAACAAATCAAATACATACTTAAATGAAAAGTAGAAATATGTACGTATATACATAAGTGCATTAGACCGTGCCACCTTACAACAAAACAAAAAAAAATTCGCCGTACACTCCTGCGTATGAAGTATTTTTGCGGAACTTACAACACCTTTTTACATTTTTGTAAGGTCCATTCTATAATAAAAAATTTAATTAGAACACTCAAAACTTAGCAAAAGTTTAATTAGAAAGGTGATACGTTAGGGCGATAGGAACTGTGATATGGTAGGTTAGTACTAGAACGGGGTACTTGAGGTTAAAAAAAATGTCTCCTCGAGACAAGCATATCGATTTATCATACTTAAAAAGCCGACTTAAAATGCCAAAGATATGACGAAAAATTACATTCGGCAAAGAGAATAAAATTTTCAACAAAAACGCGAAATTGTCTGCTCAAGACAAAAATCTTGATATATCATACAATCCGACTGTAAATGCCGGAGTTATGGAAAAAAAATACAAAAAGACGACCAAAAAAAACGTTTAACTGCCTTGCATAAATACTTTAGTTTCGAACTTTTTTTCTGTTGCGGTCTAGTGTACATGTATATATATATAAGAACGTATGTATATATACTGATATATTTACACAGAGCAGACATTTTTCAAAGTATACCTATTGTCTAAAAATTTATCACTTTGGCGTTAATCTTATGTAGTTGTCGCCCAAAAGAAATCATCTTTATTCTCTTGAAATTAAATGTCAAAACACTTTGGTCTCCCTTTATGAACTTTCGTAAACTTCCAACTGGAAATAATTTTTCGAGCCTGTGATAATTTAGAAATGTTTAGCTAATGCAGTTTTGAAGGTCGTAGGCGTTTGTGTCAATACACTTTTAAAAAACGTGGGCGATATTTATGTATACACGTAGATAGGCAGACACGTGCGCGCGCTATGACATAGTTTCTGAAAATTTTGCTTCTTGTATGTTTTGAAAGAAATACATAAACACATTTTTGCTAGCCTATGAATAAAATGAATAATATTTTCTACATCAATGCTGCGAAGCTTTGAGCAAATGAAATTGACATTACTGAGCAAATATTAGAAATTATAGTCAATTTAATCAATTTAGTTACTTGGATTGTTGTCACTCATACGCCATGGCATGCGAGTAAATTAGGTTGAGAAGCAAGTATGTAATTATTTAAGTGCATTATTTTTGGTGTTGAGTTTTTAAAATAGGAAATGCACACAAATTTAATATCAGTGGACATTTGACAAAACAACTTAAGTCTATCTTTGATGGACAAACTAAATAGCAAAAGCTCTTTTTACCAGCAGAGCAATAAATTTTATTAAAAGAAAGCATGCAGTTGTTGAAAATAGACACATTTAAAAGGATATGATTAGCGATAAAATAATTGAATACTTCTTTCGAATTTTGACATACTCTTTGACGGTAAAATATGTTTTGTCGACATATGCTATTTGGTTTGTCCGTGAAAGACAGACTTAAGTTGTTCTGTCAAACGTTCACAGATACCAAAAGCCTACACCGATCTCATATATGACCAGTAATTCACCTACCAGCCTAAGCTATTAAGCATGCAAGGGCGTATGAGTGACATCAATGTCTAATATCAACCCTCAAAATTTAGTCCAGTCCAAAGAATTTTTGTTTTTTAATTTGTTGTTACGGTTCCAAGGAAAAAATGCATAGCTTACAAAAATGTTTCATGTTATTGAGAGAAAAGTGGTTTTTATTGGGGCGTAGAAATAAACTTATTGATTGGAAACATATTTTCGCGATCGACTATAATGCTCATGCAATGGCACCTATATTTTTAGAAATACAATGTTTGTTTTTTTTTAACTAAGGCTTTATCTGTTGTTGTAGTAGGCATGATATCGTGAAACGCTTAATAAGCAACGGATTTAATGCTCTACGTGGTGGACTGTAATGAAGACAACATTGCCTATATGTGTAAAGTTATTATCATATTTGCAGCACCATCCCGGAAGCCAAATTCAATTAAGCTTGTTGTGGGGCTGTAGGCAATGCAGAAGCAAGGCAACCATTGAAATGGATTCCTTGACGCATGACCAGCAAAAATGTGTGGTTAAAACTTTATAAAAAGTTCACTGCATACTATTATCAGGTAAAAAACGGTTAAAAATTAAAAACCCCTCCATTTGAAGGTCATTTGAAAGATCAACGAAATTGGTTTATCCGACGAAATAATTTTTCCTGAATTCCCTATTTTAAAAGCATTCAAATTTTTTTCGCTAGCTGTTTTCGTTGTCGAGTTATTAGAATTGGTGTCGAAAATGATAAATCTCCACACTGTAGGCCGTTTACGAATATTACTTGATTTTGTTACAAGCGGCACATATTGTTCAAATAGGGAACTTATATTGGTTAAAATAAAACAAACACCGAATCTAATATCGGCTGCGCATTAAAGGTTGGCAAACGCTTTGGAAAATCGCGGTGTTTTAATTTTTGCGGTCTTTGTCCGACATTTTCCCCAAATTTGAACGATATGTCCAAGTTGTATACACAGCTTAAAGAGAATCATGAGCTTCGCAGGATTTATTTATTAGTTACAGATATCTAAATGTTAGAAAATTACTTTTAAACAATCCGTGATTTTGCGAAATTATCGAGGATCAGTTCACATGAAGTTCAAAATAAAACAAATGAAAAAGAATATACACTTAGGTCTTTTTTATCGCGGATTTGAATTTGTGCGGATTTTTCAAACCATTTTTCGCTGCAACTATTTGGCTTTTTTGAGAGTTGTCATTACTTTTTTTCAATGTGAAAGAAACAGATAAAAAAAAATGTACACATACAAGAGTGGACGCTTTTTCTATCTTAAGTTTATGTTGGCTTCATTATGACGTGACGGTTATGCAAGTCTAGGTGAACGGTAATTATTATTATTTTTATGTATATTTCTATTAATGTTGCTTAAAATTGCTTCACTGGATTTTTTTATATGGTTTTTAGGGATTTTTTATAGAGCATCCGTTATGGTATNGGTCTTTGTCCGACATTTTCCCCAAATTTGAACGATATGTCCAAGTTGTATACACAGCTTAAAGAGAATCATGAGCTTCGCAGGATTTATTTATTAGTTACAGATATCTAAATGTTAGAAAATTACTTTTAAACAATCCGTGATTTTGCGAAATTATCGAGGATCAGTTCACATGAAGTTCAAAATAAAACAAATGAAAAAGAATATACACTTAGGTCTTTTTTATCGCGGATTTGAATTTGTGCGGATTTTTCAAACCATTTTTCGCTGCAACTATTTGGCTTTTTTGAGAGTTGTCATTACTTTTTTTCAATGTGAAAGAAACAGATAAAAAAAAATGTACACATACAAGAGTGGACGCTTTTTCTATCTTAAGTTTATGTTGGCTTCATTATGACGTGACGGTTATGCAAGTCTAGGTGAACGGTAATTATTATTATTTTTATGTATATTTCTATTAATGTTGCTTAAAATTGCTTCACTGGATTTTTTTATATGGTTTTTAGGGATTTTTTATAGAGCATCCGTTATGGTATGAAAGTAAGCAACCTATTTATGCGACTTTCTGAGGAACGCAAATGCAAGTGTATACACAATTTTCATATTCAAGCATTAACGGAATATAAACATCGTCACCTGAAATGCAAAACGACGTAACATCATCGTAAATGAAATGGAAAAAGTCGTGACTAATATTTTAATTTTTTTTTTTTTTCGCAAAATTAATGCGGGGAGTTGAAATGCATTGAAATCTATCATATAAATCAAANATTTTTTTTTTCGCAAATTAATGCGGGGAGTTGAAATGCATTGAAATCTATCATATAAATCAAAAAGTGAATTTTGATAATTTTATTAGTTATGATTTTTTGCATTTCAACGATGATGTTTGTTACGTATTTTTGCATTTCAGGTCTCCATATGTAAGTACAAACATAATTGAGCAGCAAATTAAATTTTTTGACTATTCAATTTCGTCCATATCTACATAAATATATAATGTACATACATATGCATAAATACTTAACTACATGCAAACTCTGCTGTTAGTCAGAATACATATATATGTATATACACAGTTTCATTTTTCAATTAAAATATATGCACATAGTCAGGCAGATAGAAAACTACTTATATTTAGAAAATCAAAGTTGTTTCACGTTCCATGTATTTAGTAAATTAAAAGTTTCTGTACTCACTATTAGTACATTGTCCTAATGAAATAAAGAATGTTCGCAATGGCCTGCTGCCAAACATAATAAACTGACTAATTTTATGATTTCCACATGCTTATATACATATGTACATATGTAAGAATATCCATGCCTATGTGCTTTATTGACGTTGCGGCTAAANTGTACATACATACATATGTGCATATGTAAGAATATCCATGCCTATGTGCTTTATTGACGTTGCGGCTAAATGATTTTGGTGATCCTTAGTCATATGAGTGTACTAAAAATACCAAATGTTTACAATTACATATACTATATACATATGTACGTATGTACGCACATATTTAAGTATATTTGAAAATTTTCTTTATTTATACATAACATATTTGTTTGTTTCTATGCCAGGATTTAAGTATAAACACATTGTCTGCACATCTAAATTTAAACATACATACGTACGTGCCCGTGTTGATTTATGATGTTCTGAAATGTTTTTTTTAGTTACGTATTTGCGTGCTTTTAAATTAATATGTATACAAACGAGTATGTACATTAGACCGTATCACGACGTATGGACCAAAAACAAATTCAATTTCTTCCAAGCGATCTTGAACACTCACTATGAGAGAGTACTTCATGAAATTTCCTTTTTTTGGCCCCCGGAAAGAAACAGCTAATCTTCGATATCTAAATGTATTAAAAAAGCTTACAGTTGCATATTGACTGCTGAGTGGAAGATCGACCTATCTCGGCAGCCAGTTCTAAAACGGCATATCTCAAAAAAATTTTCAAGCCCTGTCTCAGAATTTGGTTGAAGAACGCCCTATTTTAGAATTCGTTTCGAAAACGCCCTATCTCAGCTGCCGATTCAAAAATGCCCTATATCAGCACATTTTCAATAAATTTTGAAATGAGATAGGGCGTTTTTGAACCGAATTCTAAGACCGGGCGTTCTTCAACCAAATTCTGAGATAGTGTTTTTCAATAAAATTCAGAAATAGAGCGTTTTTGAAAAGAGTTTTGAGATAGGGCGTTTTCGAACTGTCTGCCGAGATAGCCCGATCTTCCACTCAGCAGTCGATATACAAGCAATAATGGAACTGTTGTCATACCTCATAATTTTTGGGGGAAGTATGTATGTTTCTTTAATACTTTTACAACGGCAAATCGGAGATAACAGAAAGAACTTGTAGAAAAAAATATGGATCAAGCTGTTTTGACTGGGTGACAAAAATAAAATAAAATTTACACTCCTGAAATGCTCTCATACATAGTGGGCGCTCGAAACAAATTGAATTCTTTTTTTTTTTGTGGTACGGCCTAATGTACATACTTAAAACTGTACCTGAAGTGCACACTAAATTAAAATGAAAAGAGGAAAAAATTAGTACAGAAATGTTAAAGTGAAGGAAAAAAAACTATATACATATCGCACACTATCTTCAAAAGAGTCACAACTCAAAATTTGGCATTTTTGAAATTATGCGCTAAAAATGTACACAGAGCTTTTATTTACCTTTCAACAAAAGCTGGAGCAAATTTTTGTTATTATTTGTTAAAAAAAAAAACCTAAGGTAAAGTCGCCCTTCTCCATATGATTAGCACGTGCTACGAAATAGCTTTTCGCATTTTCTGACGAACGTATTATTTTGAAATGTGACTCTTTTGAAGACGGTGTGCGATATGTATGTACATACTATATTTCGTTTTTTTTTAGACTTGAGTCAAAATTAAAAAGTCTCATGGCGTTTTTTCGTTAGAGAAGATTTTTAAATTATTTTCTTAAGTTTAATATACTGATACATGAAGATCGGTAGAAAATCTTTTGTAGTAGGTACATACATAGTACCAACATTGAAAGATAGTCCTTTTTGTTATCAGCAAGCGATAAAAATTAAACAAAGATAGAAAAAAAAATACTCAGCTAATTGACGCATACTAGCAAAGATCATTTTAGAAACGTATAAGAAGTCTGCTAGAGATATGGCCAAGAAAAATAAAACGCACTTTAGTACAAAAATTGTAATCGTTCAGCAAAACAGCCAATTATGACAGAAGTAATGAAAAAATAGCATTTGAAATGTGCAAAAATTTATTGCAAATATGCACTGTCAGATTAAAGTAAGTTAAACATAAAAGAGTGTAAACATATTCCGAAATGCAACCATTTGAAAATACAGGGTCTGCTAGCGATGTGAAGAGAATACCATAGAGAACACCCTTTAACCACAAAGTGGGGGCTGTTATTAAAACAACAAATTAGTACAAGTAATTAAGTCTTTTCATGTACATACATATACATAAATATTAAGGGAAGATATTCCAAGTAATATTTCCTAAAATTTTTATTTATTTGATATACTATTTATACTTTCCTTTTTTCTAGTGAATTTGCGAGATGCTGTCCACATTTCTTTAATAAATGAACTCTAATTAATTGCGTTTTTTCTGGAAACACTGAAAACCGGATGGTGTGAAAAGTGAAGTTTGAACTCAAGTACAGAGAACAGTGTGCGAATTTATCACTGACAAGTTTTAAAATTATTATTTTTTTTAATTTTAATTATTTTTTTATGAAAATATAGTTTCTTCTTTAACAAAAATCGTATAAATCTCTCTTTCAAACTCTGTGTAATATTACAAAAAAATACGCAGCTAGTCCGTTCAATTTGGTATGCTAAAGTGCAAGTTTGAAGTAGATTGGGCTTATCGTCGATTTTTGGTATTTTTTTTTTTTTTTTTGTTGAAGGTGTCGCTTATTTTATCTATATAAATTGTGGCAAGCACTGCGTTTTCAAAAAATACTATTAGTTAACTCATTGTTAACCTAAATTGCGAAATTATTCAATTTTTACTTTTAACTCGGAAAAAATGTATTTATACCACCAGTAGAATAATTCCGTCTTCACCTAATCTTTTTTACATATTCGCGATGTTTTTCAAGTTAAATCGCTTTGTTATTTTTTTATAAAGATATTGTTTATGCTATAACCAAAGTTATAAATCAAAGTTTCGAACTTTATACAAAACTAACAAAACTTAATCATAATTTATGAAAAAAAAATCAAGTATGCAGTTTTACAGCCCATTAAACTTTGTAGTGACGAAAATTCGCGTCGATTTTTAATATATATTTTTCTTTAGCCATTTTCTACACTCACTCGCGCATACCTAAAAATTGTGCTTAAAAACTTTGAATTTTCGACGATAACCCCCCGTATGTTGAATTTTTGAAAATATAATTTATATGATTTCAGTATTTAGTTTATTATAAATAAAATGGAAAAAAACTATAAATAGGTGAACGCGGACTTATTCTACTGGCTGATCACTTTTAAAGTTATTAACAGAAAAACTAGGAATTACCAAAAATTATTTATTTTTCTAACAAAAACTGATTTTAAAAGAAATTGTCTTTGCATATAATAATTAGCTTCGAACTTAGCCTAGAAATGAGTTTAATAATAAAGATAATTATTTCAAACTTTTAATTTTTTAAGAAAACACAGTCAAAGTTTGATCGATTCATGGCATCCCATTGCCATTTTCGGATAGTCTAGTTATCTGCTAGACTGAACACCTTATCAAGCTTATTTATTGTATGCAAAAATTTCTAAAAACCTATATTCTTAAACGTGCGATATGTCAAAATATTTCCATGCCATAATTCAGTAATTCAATAATTTTCATGACTACTGCTCCCATCAATAAATCAAAAGGAAACAACACAAAAAGTCATTTTCAAAACGTGTTCATCCAATTCCGATCAACTTGAAATAACAGTGTCAATAACATTTTCAAAATTTATTCCGTCCTCAGTTTCTCTACAAATTTTGGTAATATGGCAACAATTAACCTTAATATTGGCATTTAAAGACGTTTTCTTTTGCAAGACTACATGGCGTATACGCAACCTTGAACTGAGCGCTGAAGTAGCGCAATAAGATACATACATACATACATGCATGCATTCAAATATGGATAATGCTTTTACTTTTTACGGCAGGGAAATATTGCATACATACCTACATATGTAATAGGAAGTTCATATGTACATACATATGTATGTTTTGAATGTACATACATGCATATGTATGAAAACGTAAACAAATATGAACATAAAAATTCAATAGCTGTTATTGCATATTTTTGCTTACTTGAATCTGAGTGGCTGACATTTTTATGAGCTATTATGTTGACTCATTTGTATTTATGTACATATGTATATGTACAAATACGCATGTTTATTCTATACACATACGTTTTGATGTGAGCCTTCGTGCGATTTGGTTAAGATAAATTGTCGACTAAATCGTAGAGTTTCCTGTACCTTCCGTACATTCCTTCTTCTTCTTCTTCTTTCAATAAATATAAGCATTTATGGATAGATACCATTTCCTTATAGACTACACGAGTATGCATAAATAAAGTATTATAAACGTCATTTAATAAAAAGCTAAGTGGGTAATTGCCAAGAATCGCCATTTAAGTTTTTCCATTGTCAACAATTTCGTTCAAATGGCAATTTCGTGGTTCGACATGTAAAAAGAAGTGGAAATAGTTTTGCCTTTGCTTTACTATTGTATCTTGTCAAAACTGCTTTTATACAAATACGCTCAAATAAAATAAATTAAAATACAACATTTACTCGGAACTTAGCTACTTCAGTCGGTCAGAAGAAAAGTGGAATGGAATGGAATTGAATATATGTTCAGCATTCAGCGTGCTTTTGAATGGCATGGTTGTTAAGTAACACGAAGCACCACGCACCTTCTAATGGCTGCGAAATCTTGTCCGTATTGCGTGTGAGTGCGTGCGTACGAAACGTGCTACCTGATGCACGCATGTATGTTCATTAGAGTGGTCAAAAACAGTAGTCGAAATTTCAATGCCGCCACCCCCTACGATTGTTCTATACAGAAAAAAAATATACCCCTATTTTTATTTTGATGTCAAAAAATATTTAGGGAGTGCTCAAAGCGCTCAAAGTTTTCAATGTATTTTATATGGGAAAAAAACAAATTTTCATAGAAATGGTATAGAATTCTTGAAAACCAATATTTTTCGATCGGAAAACTCTGGTTCTCTTTAGGAGTTCTCCAACATTATATTCCAATTGTTTATTTAACCAACTTTTAATACTAAAGAAATTTTATTGGTCCCCATTGAATTTTCTGTAGGTTTGGCGGACCTATAAAATATAGTTACCATGAAAAAATGGTTCAAGAAACAATTGGGTATTATTCTTGGGAATCTGCTGAAGAGAAGCAGACATCAGAAAATATTGATATCCAAGAATTCTATACCATTTCTACGAAAAGTTGTTTTTTCGCCATATAAAATACAGGGAAATTTTTGGGCGCATTGAGCACACCCTAAATATTTTTTGATTTCAAAATAAATAAATAGAGGTCTATGTTTTCGGTATAGAACAATCCTAGGGGGTGGCGGCATTCAACTTCCGACTTCCTTTTCACATGCATTTTTGGCTAGGCAAATTTTACCACCACTTTTTTTTAAATTCGGTCAAATTTTGTAACCTAATAAAAAAATAATAATTTGGTTTTTAAATATATGTACTTATGTTATTCACACTGTAAAAAAATCATAAAACTTTTATCAAAATTTCAAACTTTTTATTAAAAATTTTTGCGAAAATTTCGGGTATGCAGTTTTATAGCCAGCCCATTTATGTTTGAAGTACCTAGAAAATTCTAGTTAATATTTGACGATTTTCTGCTTTACGATGTTGCGAATTTTTTGCATATAAGCAATCTTCGTAAAACATATTTTCAAAATCACGACAATGTTGGACCACTTCAAAATTACACATTAGAATACTAAAATTTAATGGGGGTATAGCGTATGTAAATAAATACATGCTGCACATGAACTGCGTCAAAAATATACATCTTCATCTTCTACTACCAAAATATTTATACGTCCATATGCATGTACATTAGGCATACGACTTTTTTCTAAAATTAAATAAACCTATGAGGAGGGGATGAGAAATGACGAAAAACCAACAAAAATAACGTTTTCGTGAAAGTTTGGTGCAAAAAATTCACGCATGGAGCTCCGAGAAAAAAACAATTTTGTATGAAAAACAAAATACTTTTTTGTTTTTGTCAGTTGGCTTAAAATTTTCCATAAACATTTATGCTTTTTCATTAACAAATATGAAAACTCCTTAAAAAAGTATATGAAAAATTCCAAGTTATCGGAAAAAAGTCATATGCCCAATGTACAAACAAAGATACATGGCAGCTGAAAAAGCCCAAGACAAAATTTCCGTTGGTTCCTCGTACATACATGTGTATGAAAAATAAATGGCGAAAAAAAGAATGAGTACGTACTATTTTGGAAAGTCTTATATAGAATTCTTAACAATTTTGCATTTAATATTTACATACATACACAAACATCAGCTTTACTTTATTGTATTTCACCTACGTTCTTTTACGTATTGTATGCGATAATTTTATAATTTGTAAGCTTTTGCCTTCCCTTGCCTCTATGCCTAAGTATGTATGTATGAACGCAAAAGCATAAAAACGCGCGTAGATGTGATGATGCGGGTGCAAATGTTGCGAAACATACGAGTAATGCGATGATGTTGCTGCAATACACTCACTTGCACACAGCCACGCAACCGCTGTATGCTGCCGAAGCAGCGAGCTGGCGGCGATCGTGGTGCTGATGGTGTTTTCGGTGGTTTTGTGGTGACAAATGTTTTTTCTTTTTTTTTTAATAAAACAGAACAGAGATAATCTGAACTCACCATAACACCAACAGGAAGCCGAGCCCGGCGGCTTGAAAAGTGATGTAGCGCTGCCATGCTGATGATGCTGATGCTGCTGATGTTGTGGGAGTGCGTGCGCATGCGCATGGTTGTGCTGCTGTTGCTGGCCGCCTCCATTAGGGCTTACGACGCCGCTTGGTGTGCCAGTGCCCATAGAGGCAGCATTCGACAGCCGTTCGCTGTTTGGGCTGATGTTATTATTGTTATTGGCGTTGCTAATGCCACTGTGAGAATTCTGTGCGACAGACTCACGCTGGAGTTGCTGTTGTTGTAGTTGTTGTGTTTGTAAATCCATCTGGTGATTATCATTATTATTATGATGTAGATTAAAATGGTGTTGTTGTGGATTGAAATTATTTAAAATGGTTGGCGGCGACGATGACGGCGGCGACGTGGTTGTTGTGCTGGTGGCGCTTATCGCACCAGCATCGACACTGCTTGCCGCCGCAGCCACATGTGTGAGAATCGATTTGGTTGGTGATGTGATTGGCGATGATGTCAACGATATGGAATGCTTATTGCCTAAATGCTGTTGCACCGCTGCCGCGGCGGCGGCAGCTGCTGCTGCGTGTTGTTGTTGTTGGTGTTGCTGTTGCTGCTGTTGAAAATGATTATAGTTTGTATGATGTAAATTATTGGTGGTGATGGTTATGTTGCTGTGGCTGCTACTGCTGCTGCTCGCGCCACTGCCAAAATTTGTCGGCGATAAGGACGGTGATTTAGCCATATGTGACTGCGAGTGCAACTGTTGAAGCTGCTGTTGTTGCTGTTGTTGATGTTGCAATTGCTGCTGTTGCTGCAGGTAGTTCAATTGCTGCTGATGCTGTTGACGTTGCTGCTGCGCATACAAATCCATATGATTCAAGAATTGCTGCGCTGCGCTGCCGCCGCCAATCAAATCGAAAGCGTTGCTCATTAAACTTTCGGCCGAGTTCGCATTTGCTTGCAATTGCAATTGTTGCTGTAAGGTTGCAGGCGAATTCGGTTGGCTCATATTGTGAGCGCACTGGTGTAGCGGCAGCAACTTGCGGCGACGACTAGAACAGTGGCAATGGTAATGGCGGCGGTGGTGGCGATGGCGGCGATGGCGACGGCCTCAAATATAGCGTCTTTTGTTTTTAATGCAGATATTAAGTAGGTAATTATACCGTGGATTCTTGGAGCTTTCAGTCTTTCAATTAAATTTAAGATAATATAAATGGGCGTGGCTATTGCTAATGGCCGGAATTATGTTGATGTTTTTTGTTTAACTTATTTGGCTGGCACTTTCTTTTCAGTTGAGATTTGTGCTTCGTTTTTGCGTTGTGCCGCTTGTGACAAAGTTCGTCAAATTTCGTATGGCTTTCGAAAATTCTTGCTTAACGATAATCAATGTTAATGGAACTTTATTTATAGTTTTCTTGTCTGTGTGCTATTGTCAAATTTCTCAATTAGCTGTTGCAATCGCTGTTACATACGCTGTTGCCGATTTTCACGAAACTGACAACTGTGGTTCTTGTCTTCGGTAGACTTTTTGCGCACTACTTTCGATTTTCTACTTTTTTGATGTATAACAATATACGTAGTTGTTGTTGTTGGTTGTTGCACTAAAATCGTTTGCTTAGAAGTAACATTGGCATGCGTAAATCTATTTCATGAAGTTTTTTTTTTGTCTCTCAAACTTTTATCATCAATCGAGCACGCGAGCGAGAGAGAAAGAGAGGGAAAAGAAATAGAAAAACAAAAATAAAAAATTACTTTATTGTTGTTTGTTCATTATTTGTATTGCGAATTTGTTACACGCACAATGAGTTTGACTGATGTACATAGTAAATGTTGTTGGTGCGAAACGAGGTTAGTTACTATATATATTTATGTATGTACATAGCTTGCTGATAACGATGGCTTTGATGCATAGAAAGGAGTGAGAGCGCACATTTCGAGAGTGGCGATGAAATGTTGATGACTATAGTGGCGAGTAAGTACATTTAATGAGTTGTATGCAATCGAGAGTAGGCATTTTCATCTTTGATTCGCTGAAAATTCATTAGTTTCATTACTTTCGAAAATTTATGAATCAATTAATATCTGCATGGTGATTAAAATTACTGTTAAAAGTGGTGTAGTTTCGTAGATGAGCTTTTTTGTTTTTGTGATTTTTCAGCCTTTTGAGATTTTTTTAGTTCGAGTATAAGCGACAACGACAACAACAACAACAACGATATATAAATATTTTTTTTTTACTTTTATTCATTCTTTGATTTTTTTTAACACAGCAGCAGCAAAATTGTTTTCCATCGATTTGAGGTGCAACTTTTATGTACGAATATGTAAATATGTAACTATATAGTGAGCAGTTACGATAGATAAACCCGATGTTAATGACGCAAGTGTTCGATAAAGTTGATAATTGCGATTTGTTAGGAAATATTGTGAATGGTGAATTTATTTACACTCATATAAATACATTCATATATACAGCGACTCAACAAAGCGTTCACATGTTGAGTTTTTTTTTTTTAATATTTACAATGTTTATCAGGAAAATTTTTTTGTTATATTTTTATAAAAATATTGTTCATGCTATAGCCAAAATCATATAAATTAAGTATTAAACTTAAAAAAAATTAGAAAAATTCGAATAAAACATTAACAAAATTTTTAAACTGTTTTTTAGCAAATTCTTGGGTATGCATTTTTATAGCCCATAAAAAATAAATTTTGTTGCTGACGGCTGTTTGCACATTTTTCCACATAAACATGAATGTCTTCTGGAATAAAATGCGCAAGACCATCTCAAAAACATGTCAAAAAATCAACGTCACTTTTTATACATTGCACTTGTTACATGAAAAAAACGCAAAATAACAAAACATGCACTAAAACCAACATATGTATCTACATACCTAAAAATGTTCTACAACTGCGTATGAAAAGTTGGAAGTTTTCATGAAAATTTGCTGAATCTTTCTAAATTTCGCATAAAGTTTGAACTTGGCTTTGTATGGGTTTGGTTATAGCATGAACCAAGCTTTTATAAAAAAAACTACTAACTTGAAAACGCCCGCGAATATTTAAAAAAAATTAACATGTTAAAGCTTTTTTGAGTCACTGTATATATATACCATATGTATGTATGTATATGCATGTTAAAGTATATAAATATACGTACATATGTAATTGAAATTCATAGATAGTTCAAAAGGATAGTTACAACATATTTATGTTATGCATAAAATTGATGAATAGAAAAAAATATTGTTTAAAATATATGCGAACATTTTTATCGTTCAGGAACACTGAGTGCATGCCCACACCAAATTTTGTGTAATGTCATATAAAATAAGAACCATGTTAAATATGCCTCTGTTAATATGTTCCGTTTTTTTTTTTGTATGACTTCTGCTATTTCTGCATATGTAGATAATTATTTTTCAAAGCGCGGTGCAACAGCTTATAGATACCTTTTAGTCTGTTATGTATGTAAAACAACATGTACACATTTATGAGCGATCTTTTGCTGAGTAGTATTTATGTAGGCATGAGGTTTGTGTTTCAATGACTTTTGATTGCAATGGCTATGTCAGTTATATGTAAGTACAATGTGCATACATTTTTCGAGAAGTTTTACTACATATCAAAGGTTTGTGCGGTTTTGGCTGTAAAGTTTTTGCTTAAATTAATATTTCTCAATTGTTGTCTAGCAGTAGGTGTTTAGTAATTGGCAAGCAACTTTGTAAGCTGGTCACCTTAATACCCGTAATTGTTACAGTTATATGTAAGTAGCTTTTTTTATGTAAACAAATATTTATCATTTTTGCCCCAGTACAATAATTTGTAGTTTTTTCCTTACATACAAATTTTTATTTGAAAAAAATATTTGCTTTATAAACAGCGTGTTCTACTTGTGCATATAGAATCAAACTAAAAGTTTTTTTTTTAAGATTAAAATAAAGCTCATGATGGAAACAATTTTTGCCGAATAGTTTTTTTTTTTCTAAGAGCGCGACACATTTTTAGACTTTTCTAGCCAAAAAGGCAGTACCCGAATAGCCAAAATTCGAACTGCTACTAGCTTAGGTAATACCACAATATTGAAGACCTGTTGGCATATTTTCCTTTTAAATTCTGCTATAGACGGTACTTTGAGGTATTCGTTGCAAATCGAGCTCTCCGGAACACAGAGAACCCATATTTGACAACGAATTTGAAGGTGGGGTACACAGATGAATCAAAACTTAAAAATGAAAAACTTCAAAAAATGTATAACAATCGATGCTCCGACAGCATTTTTCAAGCTGCGATTAATGCAAAAGAAGTGTTTCAAAGTGAGTGCATTGTAAGAGGCACGTCTTCGAAATATATCTGTATTATGTCAGACTGTCAGACCGGACCGCCTTACTGACACTGAGGTCTCACATAATAACATTAAAGTTGGTGTATGATTGCTTTAGCACCCTGGAGCCAAGAACNGTATTATGTCAGACTGTCAGACCGGACCGCCTTACTGACACTGAGGTCTCACATAATAACATTAAAGTTGGTGTATGATTGCTTTAGCACCCTGGAGCCAAGAACAGAGTGCCACTGAGCTGGGTACCGAGGCATGAAAGAGATGATGACATTAGCGCTGTAAGACTGTGGAACTCGATTCCAGAAAGTGTTAAAGCTAGACTGAATAGAAGCAACTTCAAAAACTTAATAATTCAATACTTTAGTGGCCTTTATATGTCCTCTGACTACAAATAATCTTGGTGTGTACCTTTTTTCCTTTTTCTTTCTTCTTCTTCTTATTCTCTTGCATTATACATCTCCGTTTTCCTCTTTAATCATTTACATTTGCTGTATTAGTATTAAGTTTACATTAGGAACTCATATATTTTAGTTTGTATCTTTTCTTGGCAAATTATGTTAGTATAGATTATAATTCTTTGTTGATGTACATATAAAAGACTGAATTGTCTTAGTTGTACAAAAATTTTAAATAAATAAATAAATAAATAAAACATGTGGATGAGTTAATTTGAAAAGAGTGAAAAATTAAAAAAACAAACTAAGTTCTTCAATAGCATGTAATTGTTTTCCCACAGATACGAAAATCTCAATCTATGAAATTATATTAAAAACAAAATGATTTCAAGAACAAAACCACATAAAAAATTCAATATCCAGGATTCATCATTTGCCAGTCTTTTGTCTCTCAGAACTTTCCGCGTTCTGGAAAGAAATCCTGAAAAAATTTATTGTTTTTGATCTCAATTACATCACTTGTCAAGATGCAGCAATAGTAAGCAAACATGCTAAAAAGCAGAACGTGCTAGAAAAATTTTGTAAATGCACTTCAAATCAGCATCAAGGAATCTATAAGATGAGGTCGGACACGACCAAATTTTGTTGAAGCGTGTAATATTTACAAATGCAATTTACTGAAACTAACGTGAGCAAAGTTTTATTGAAACAAAAAATTTCATTTCGATACATAATTAAAAAAAAGAAGATATTAAACTTAATTTTGTTGCTGTGAGATGGAGAATTACCTTCCTTGGAAATCTATCTTGAAGTTTTCAAAATAGCTTGCATTTGATTATAAGATAGCGATTGACTTTTATTTGACGCTAAAAATTAAATTTTGTCCAATTAGCTTTGTGGTTAGAAGCAAACCTAATAAATTAAATTTTAAATTCAGATTTATGCAATATTTTTATTACCACATACAAACATATATTAAGCTTATTATAACTTTACGACACTCAACTATTGATAGATAAGATTTTGGCTATTTATTTTATAATTTTTTTATTTAACCTTTTTTTTATAAAAATATAGTTTATTCTTTAAAAAAAATATCTAAATCCAAAATTCAGTCTTCAAGAAATAAAAAAATAAGAATCAAAACATGTTTATTCATTTTTTTTTGTAACTGGGACTTGCTGTTGACGTTTGGCAATTTTTATTTTGTTAACAGTGTTGCTCCATAAAAAAAAATCATCGAACATACTTCGTAAGAAGAAAATAACTGACATCGACAACAAAAAATGCCAAAAAGCTACGGAAAGTTTCAGCTAATACAAACTTACACCCTGTTATATTAAAATTGAATGAGCACAAAACTACATACTCAAAATCTTTCTAAAAAGTCTAATTGAAAAGCTCGTAATTTTCTCGAACGTTTATAGATTTTTTTAAATATGGCAAAAATATTTCAACTTGGATTTATAAGTTTTTTTAGTAATAAACTACACTTTTATAACGAAATAATTTAAAGTTAAAAAAAAAATAGGTAAATCTTGTCAATATGTGAGTGTCGTATATAGTATATATAGTATATATATTATGTAATGAAAGTATTTTTCCAGTTCCATTTAATCGAAAAGCATCAAATTCAGGGTCCCAGGCGAAACTCTTTCGCATATACATACATATGAGCAAATCTCATAAGTTACACCCGTAGTGGTGTATGTAACGTATACGCTCCGTATCACCATAACAAGTCAACTAACACATTTACTCGCACGTTATAACTTAAAAGTCACATTATTTAAAAGTGATTAAATATTGGCGTGGGATATTTTTACACAGTATTCCTTATGCACATATATATTACCTTCATTATGTATATAACAATTTTAGTATGAATTTCGAGTTTGCCAATAAAAATTGTAAAAATGGAATTTTAGTTTCTCAAATCATAGTCCCCTTTTACTCAATGCATTTTTTTTCATTTGGTTTGTTTAAGCAAGAAGAACATTTTCACCGCTTAGTTTTAACATTTTGAAGTATCTAAAACTAATAAAATTAAAAATCGTTAAATTTCAAAAATTACAAAGTAGCTGCGACAGATATCCTGCGTGCTACAAGTTTTTTTTAATTTCGAGGTAAACTCTTGAAATTTCAAAGATATGTATGTATTTGATGCCAACGTCCAATGTCTCTAATATGAACATTTTATTTGCAAACTTCCCACAGTAATTAAAAAAAAAAAAAACACAATTATGATGTTTTCGAGTGACAATGAAAAAATTGGTAATTTCGGTACTTTTTCGTCTAAATAAACATTTTAAGGCTAAAATTATTCAAATACTTGATTCACTTTTTAGTATAATTGTTTCTGGAACGCCATTGATTGAAGGAAGTGCAAGAGGATGATTTAGTGTTTTTTTCTGGCGAGAGAAGAGAGTGACACAAAAAAACTACAACTCGTGAGGATAGCGCTGAGACCACCATTTGGATATGCTATCTCTGGGATCACTGATATTATCTGATTTCATTATTCGCCAGTTTCGGCAAACCACTTGGATTTGTCGATGATTCTATTTATGTTAGTAATGGCGCGTTTACAGAATTCCGTAAGAATTTGGATGGAGGATCTCCGTAGTGTACCATACCCGTGCCAATTATGAGCACTCGCAACGGTAGTGTAGGATCGTTTCCTTACTTCCCGCTAAATTGCACCTGAAGCACCGCGGATTGTACCGGATTATATCCTTTCTCGACCTCTTTAGAAGCTACTCTGCCTTTGGCTTGCCATACTAGCATAATCGTATAAGTAAAGAACTTTTCAGAATCCATTCAGTAGTTCCAGAGATTAACCCCTATCAACAAACAAACAAATCGGCCACTTTATATAACTAATAGTATATGTTTACTGTTAGCAGTCATGATAAATAAAAAAGCTGTTATCTAGCCCACATGCAATGAGTCATACAGTTCGTCTGGAAGATGAGAGCCTCAATAATATTTTAGAAAAAGTAGTGCCAATTTTTCTTAGTCAACAGTAACTGCGTGAGAATTTAGTTAGATTTCTATTTTTGATAATAATAACTAAATTAATAGTTGCCTAGTTTTGGCATAGTTCCAATAAAACGTTATGTAAAATAGCCTATAATGCATAGTTCCAAATATGCCAAATTTCAATTAAAACCAACAATTGAGTATCATCGCATCCATATGTACATTAGACGGCATCACCAAAAAAGTTGCGGTTTTTCCAACGGTATTACAAAATTTATTAGATCCGAAGACGTCCACCAAAATCTTTCGGAAAAGTATTATGCTTAAAGTGAGCTGGTCCGATTTGAAAATACCTCAAAAATGGAGTTTTTTATGAATAAAAATATTTGTATGCAAATTTTTAAATTTAAGCCGTCTTGTCATTTGACGGGATTTTTTTTTTTCAAAAAAAATCTTTAAGAAACTGTTTTTATTCATAAAAAACTCCATTTTTGGAGGTATTTTCAAATCGGTCTAGCTCACGTAAATTTTAAAATTTTTCCGAAATATGTTTCTGGTAGTCTTAAAATGAATAGATTTTATAATTCTAATGGAATCAAAGTACCAATTTTTTTTTGTATGGCGAGTGATGCAATCTAATGTACATATGTATATACATACATACATATGAACATTCAAACTATGTATGAATGTATGTATGCATATAATTGTATGTAATGGATTTATTTCAAAAACCCACAGCCTTTGCAATCAAAACATTAACCGCTTGTAGTAAATGTAGTAAAAATTCTTTCCCGACTTTCTATGTTCATCACAAAATTTTCCATTTACCGTTCTAAATAAACACTGCAGTCGGAGTTTTTGCTGCTGGCTGTTGTTTATTTTTTTTGGTTTTCGCTNTTGCAATCAAAACATTAACCGCTTGTAGTAAATGTAGTAAAAATTCTTTCACGACTTTCTATGTTCATCACAAAATTTTCCATTTACCGTTCTAAATAAACACTGCAGTCGGAGTTTTTGCTGCGGGCTGTTGTTTATTTTTTTTGGTTTTCGCTTTTGTGTTCACTTCTTGAATCACCTTCTTTTTCTGTCTTTTAGCTGCACTCCAAAGTAACGTTTCGTTGTTGCATGTGAAACAGTAGCTGCTGCTGCTTCTAATTCGTCGACTCACTAACTTACTGACTGACTGACACTGACTCACTAATATGACCGACTGGCAATGATGTTGTTCAGCAGCAGCAATTAGTGCTCGATGACAGATGAAATGACGTAATTATTCTTGGACTGTGACTTCGCTGAGATGCATAAATGTAGGTGTAGTTTTTAAGTATTTATATTTACGTGTATGTATCAAGATACACGCATGNTGACCGACTGGCAATGATGTTGTTCAGCAGCAGCAATTAGTGCTCGATGACAGATGAAATGACGTAATTATTCTTGGACTGTGACTTCGCTGAGATGCATAAATGTAGGTGTAGTTTTTAAGTATTTATATTTACGTGTATGTATCAAGATACACGCACGTACATACATATGTAATAGCTGCTTTTCAAGAGAGTTGCCACAGCATTACGTGTTGCTAAATGCTGATAGCTAGTTAATGCCTTGCGTCTCTTGCTTGATTCTTGCAATGTTTCTTACTTATTTACTTTTATTCCATTTGCTTTGCTTATAACTTTTTGTATTTATTTATGCATATACATATGCATGTGTGTATGTGTGTGATGTTATTTGCTTGTGGGTGTCAATACATTATACGAGTATTAAGCACATATCACATTTGCAGAGTTGTCAATGTGTAGACTCTAACGCTGACACTATCGGTGACGCTGTCGCTGATGCCGATGCTGATACTGATGTTGCCAATGTTGAATGTCTCGAATGCTTCAAATGCCAAATGTCGCATGCGTTTTGTTGGATTTCGATGAGTATGTTAGAATACTACTCGCTGAATATAATTATACTAAATAAATAGTAGTTAAACTAGTTAAGAGTAGTTTATTGGTTGTGGTTGGTTGCCACGTAAGGGATGTAGATGCTGCACTTTGTACATATGATGTACAATAAAACCCGTTTCTGGGANGTTGCCACGTAAGGGATGTAGATGCTGCACTTTGTACATATGATGTACAAAAAAAAACCCGTTTCTGGATTTTTTTTTATAAACACATTTGTACGTATGGAATTATAAGGATATACATATGTACATATGTATGGGTATATGCTGAATGTTTATACATATGCACACAGGCGTTGAATTATGAATTTATTCGCAGGTGGCACGAGCAGTTCGTACACATAAATAAGTTTTTATAAAAATATCTGATGACTCAACAACGAGATGTAGTTTACTGATGGTTATTTACTTATTTTTGATTGATGAAATTTTTCCACTTTTCCTGCCCCTTTCACTGGCTTTGTTGATTGCACATTCATTCACGATTGCTATGAGTTTTTTCTTTACTTTTAAATATCACATTGTTTTTTCTATGAATGAATTTGTATGAAGTTTATGGTATTTAATTTATAATGTTCTATAGTATTCTTGATGTCTTTTGTTTCGTTGAATTGAAGGTTTTTATGTACTGATATTTGTTTTCTTACACTGGGAATGTTTTCGTATGAATTGCTGTTTTAAATAAAACACTTGTTTTAATAAAAAATATATGTATATATGCACATATGTGCATGGACAAATTCACTATTAAAATATCGGGGTGTGAGCTTTGAACAGTTGAAAATAGTAAGACGCATTAACTAGATGGTAACACTTTTAAAAGCACCTGCATATGTACACTTTTTATGCAAATTAACCACCTTCCTATGCATTTTCAATTAAAAACAAAATATTATGTTGTTTATTTTTGGTATTTTTAGTTATAAAGGTGCTTAAAACGCTTTTCATCAAATGTTTTATTATTCGATTTCTAATAAAAGGCTTTTATGTTTATTTTTGTTTAACTTTAACTACTTCCCTAGCAAAACAATTTGATGAAAACTATTTTATTTTTAAAGAGTTAGAATTTAAATATAAGTAAAAAGTATATACATATATATAATTTAAAAAAATTCAACATTTTTAATTAAAAGATGGAATTTCATGACGCAAAATTCACAATTAAGTAAACTTGAAATTTACAAATTTAATTTATTCACAAAAGTTATTTTTTATTAGCTTGAAAGCATAAAGTAATAAAAGGTTTCTTGAGAATACTCTCACATTATAGAAAAAGATTCACATATGATTCTAAAAATGTTGTCTACTTATGTGTTAAGGCAAATTTGCCTATTTGTTATTTTTGATGAAAAGTCTTTTATTTTCTTGATGAAAAAACAATGAATGATTTTGTTTTTTAATATTTGGCCGAGAAATGGTTGCTTTTTATGTTTTACGGCAAAATTAAAAAGCAAAGAACTTAAGTATGCGTGGTTTTTCAGAATTCCTGACGATTTTTTCAAATTTTTCTTTATTCGAAGCAAATTTTAACAGGTGTTTGAGTAGTAATTTTTTTGTATATCTTTATTTTTTAAACATTATTCAAAAAAAATACATAGAGATTTTTTAGAATTTTTTGAAGTTTCCACGCTATTCACATAATTCTTAAACTTTCTGGTTTAATATTTTGACCCATAAATTCATGCTTTTTATGTTTTTATGCAAAATTATAATTTTATATATTTTTCCTTAAATATGAATAGACTCGTTTTTCGAAAATTTCCGGGTGTTTCGAAATTAAAAAAAAAAAAATTGTTTTACCTTTAATTTTACTTTGCTTTAATTTTTGTTTTTATATTTTAGGTTACGAAAGCTAAGTAATTTATGAAGAAATATTTATTAACTGTTTTCGCACACATGAATTTTTTGAACTATCTATATATTCATAGAATTATTTCTGTACAAGTTGATTATCATTTTATTTTTTATTTTTTGTATGTATGTATACAGTTTTTAGTATTTGCACACGAGGCCTGATAACGCCGAAAACTACAAACTATATGAACTGAAAGAGAAAAATTCTCTGAAATACTTGCAAGGTTGCTAGCTATAATTTCATCCATACTCATCCAAATATATGTACATGCATATGTATGTACATTAGGGTGCATCACTCTCAAGAAAAAATTGGTACTCTCTTTCCATCGGAATATAAAACCTACTATATTTTAAAGCATCTGCCAAAATAAATCGTAAAATATTAAGATTAACGTGAGCTAAACCGCTTTGAAATCTGAGTTTTTTATAAAAAAAAAAAAGTTTTCAATTTTTTTTTCATCACGTCTGATGAAAAGTTTAATCTTAAAAGGTTTGCATAAAAATCTTTAAAATCGTTTATCAACGTAATCAAAATAGTGACATTTTTGGAGATAAATATTTTCAGATCGGTCCAGTTCACGTAAATCTATATATTTTTTTTTTATTTATTTTTTTTTTTGGGTATGTCTTAAGATATAATATGTACATTTTGTAATTCTGTTGGAAAACTCGCAACGTTTTTTCGAAGGCATCTTAATGTACATATTCACATTTGCTTGTACTTACGCGCATATATACATTCATATGTACATACATATGTACATATATTTAAAAAGTTTTAAATTTATGCTTCGAGTACTGCTTAGTGCCTTGCAAAATGATTTGAAAAAGGATATCAAATACTTTTTTACAATCACCCACCCACGAAAAATTAAAAAAAAAATTTCTTTGATTCTAATACGACGATCCTATTCGGTTATTTGCCAAAAGAGGTTATAAAATTATGAAGACTAGTTTTTTTGTTTAATAATTTTATCTAATGAAAAATGTATTCTTTGCATAAAAAAACTCTATTCGAAATGCATTGAAACTTTCAAATTATTTGTTAAAAAAAATATGCAATTACGCACACTTATTTGAATATCTAGTTTTTTTTTTTTTTTTAATTTACTGTACCGTGAATGCCAGTGATAACCAATAATAACTGAGCTGTATTGACTATCATTATTTTTACATTTATCTGGGAGTTGCAATTAAAAGTAAATCTGTATTATTGCTGTTATTAAATTTGTTTCCGCTCAGTGCGCGCTAATTATAAATTGAATCAAAGCGTAATTATAAATACATGTATGTAGATACATATGTACGAATATGTAAAAAAAATTGTAACTGAAAGTCCCGGATGATGCTAATTTTCAAAAAATGTGTTATGCGAATTGGTTTAAAAAATATCGCTTCATATTTATCCACTAGAATTATACAGTTAACAAATTTTTCTACAGCAAATAAATGCATTCACTCTTTACGACGAGTCTTATGTAAAATCACAACCACAGCCTTAAGGTTAATAGAGCAGCACGCAGATCATTTAATTAAGTTTTTTCTTATTTAATTAAAAACATATAACACAAGGTGTTTTTGTGGCTTTTATACGACAACGCTTATAACTACACTCAAAAGTCAAGGTCACTTTGATTCAATGCCGCGCACACTTACATACGCAAGTGCATTGTATGCATCTACTAAGTACATACATACGTGCATATGTAATTTTTGTATGCGAATGTGTTGCATTCATGGAATTTGTGCACTAATCGCTAACATGAAACTGTCACTTGAGCTCCACTTATTTTCAACCGAAGCAAGCGAAACACAAAAACTCCGCGCCGCAACCACTTTAGTATTAACTGACAAACACCGCGATTGCTACAAATGCTCGCAGCTCAAAGCTTTGAGGTGATTAAAATGAGAAAAAATAATCACAAAGAAAAAACACAATAAAGTACTAGCAACGAACAGGCGGAAAGCAGAAATTAAGAAGGTGGCAATTATCAACAGCGATTACGTGCACTCACACACACTTACACGCATTGAGAATGAGAGAGAGGCAGAGAGAGAGAGGAAGAGATATAGAGGGGAAGGAAATACCACAGGAGCCAAAAAATATAAAATTTACTAAACAAAAAAAAGTGCGCCAAGTCAAGAATCTGCTTTTTGCTGTGATATGGCACTTTCAACCAAGCTACCAACTGGATTTACATATATTTATGCATGAAAGTACGATACATATACATAGGTATATACATACAAATTAAAGCACTATTAGCTATCAATCCTCTACGCACTCGCACCTGACGATCGAGTCGCTTGCAAAGCTATGATGTATGTATGTATGTAGGTATATCTGTATGTGAGGCTTCAATAGCTGAGCGCGTGTGCCAAATCAAGTTACTCAAATTACCTCACCACCAAACTAGCCAGCAAGTGAGTCTAGCAACAACCAGCTAACAATTTACCTGCCATCGAGCAGCTAAATGCATACATACATACATGCATACATATGTATGTAAATGTCAAGAGACATTCAAGCGACAAGAAGCAAATAAAGTTATAAAAAATTTAAAATAAATAAAATAGAAAAATACTCAACAACAAGCGCAAACACAGAATATGCAAAACGCTAAAATAGCAAGCAAAAAGAATCAGACAGCAATAAAAAGAGCAGAAACAGAAGTAAGAAGTAGCAGTAAAACGCTTGAAAAACAGCGTACCACCAATCAACCAGCTCACGATCGGCGCGAATACATTGAAACGCGCGTGTCATTCAGTCAGTTATCTAGTAAGTCAGTATGTCTGACGCATTTTACGATGCCAAACATTTTTATTATTTTTTATTTTCATTTTTTTTTTTTACTTATTTATATAAACCGCAGCGCAGCACAAAAACAAGATATGTACATGTCAAGTATACAAGTACTACATACAAAGCATATGCGAATATGGGGGAAAACCAGTATGTCGAGACAGACACGATACTCTCATACAAAAAAAAAACAACAGAAAAAAAAAGAAAATCATCAGTTAAAAATAACAAATTAACTTCGCGACATTGTATGCAAATAACAATGAAACAGTTAATTGAAATACCAACACAGCAAAAAATGTAGATACCATAAGCTAAAGCTAGCTAAAAATATACATATGTACATATGCCGTGTGCGTATGTGTAATAGCATACGAGCCCTCCACCAGTCACTTGTGTAGTTAGAACAGATACGCGTGAATGAGCAAAAGTAACGAACGCACAGTGGATCCAAAAAGTGGTGAAGTTGAAGTGGTGGGTGACACTACCATCATGTTACACCGCGTTACCTTAATACAGATATATTTAAATTTTTTTACGGAGTGATTGAAAACCTTAGTACAAAATTAAGCCTACTTGGTATAGGTGCTGGGACCCCGTAACATGCAAGGCAACGAGAAGGCGGACGAACTTGCAAGAGAGGGCTCATCCGTTCCACTCTCACAGTCCTATAAGGGTTTAGGAATGCCGCTCGCTACTTGCAAACTCTTTCTAAGGAACCTACATACTAGGAAGGTTAATCCCAGGTGCGGGATTTGTAATTTGCACTGATGGTAATGATATAAACTCATTTTCTTGACCAGTATTGGCTATATTTCTTTTTTTTTATTTAATAATTAATATTTTTTTATAAATGTCTAGCTCAATGTATGTACATATAACACCGCGAGATAGTAAATTTTAAACACAAATATCAATATATTCGCGAAACCATGGACAAATATAGTAAAATTTCGTTTTTAGTTTTTCACTCTGAAATTAAAAAAAAAAATAAAATAATCTTCCAAGTAATAGTTCATTTCCACCAAGCCTTAACTGCCGTTTATGTTTATTGTAAAAAGCAGAATGCAACTCGAAGGATCGATCACCTCTTGTTAAAATTATTTTAAGTTTAACGTTTGGTGGAAATGGGCTGTAGGGATAAAAAAAAAATCAATTTATTTATAACTGATTTCAAAAAAGGAAGCATTTTTTTTTTATTTACGTATGCTACGTTTTCCATTATTCTTTTTTGATCGGAAAGGTGATACCTCAAAGTTGGTACCATGCTAATTTGGTTTAGATCCTATGATTGATTAGTGAAGAAAAGGACGGTACACCAAAATTTTTATATGAAAATTAAAATCGGTTATGTTTTTGCCTGCTACTTATTTATTTTTTATTTTTTGCCTGTGATATATGCAAATATAACAGCCACCAAAGAGCACGCTCACCGTTTTAGACAAACAAACTCAAATCTTGCGGCATGCCAATTTAAACTCCTACTGTTAACCAACCATAATAAAAAAAACATGGTCCTAAAAGTTTGTGTTTGTATGTATGTATTAGCAGTTTTATAGTCACGGTCAAGAACACACTAAATGAGATCATTCAAAGTCATACATACGCGTGTACGAATATGTATCTGCATTTTAAATGTATTTCTTTTTTATGTATCAGATAATATATTGACAATATTAGAGAATACTCATTTCATTTTGAATTCATTTGTTTGGCGGCCATCAAAACAGCTTCTTTGCCTTGAATGCGAAATTCGTAGTTGAGTTTATTACTGGCAACGTCATTGAATTCATAATGATTTTAGTTCATAAAATCAAATTTTTAACAATAAAAAATTTTTTAGAATTTTGTGTAGGTGTACATATGACACAAAACAAATTAATTATTGCATTTTATGACATTTTTTTAAGAAAGGCGATCTCAGCTAATCGCCATAAATCGAAAGAGTAAAAAAATCACTCATACGCAGCGGACGACAGGTGAGCAATGGCGGGGTAAGTTGGTACCTGCATATAACATCATGTAATACTTGATAGTCTAACAATACAATATGGAGGGAATCAGTGGCTTAAAATATGACTTCAAATACAAATGCGAATACGTATAGAAAAGTAATGATGATCATCTTGATATCGATAGCATTATTCTCACCCATAAAAAAAAACAAGAACACGAACAAAAATAACGATTGCAACGATTTATCGTTACATGTTATCGATAAAAGTTAACTATGCTGACATTTTTGGCACCGATAACGATATTAAAAAAAATACAGCTCTAGCGTTATCGATATTAACTTTGCTGAAAATTTCTATATGGACAACGATATTCTAAAAATTAAAAAAGAATGAGATTACCGATAGCACTAACGATAACAGTATCGATACATTTTTTAATTGTCCTCTGAATTTTAAACGCACTCTCAGTCTAATGTTTACTCAATGGGTAAGACCACTGAATTTTTGGGAGTTGCCGGATTTGTTGGTTCAAGTCGCAGTGAACTCGATGAGATATGTATGAATATTATTTTGCTAAACGAAGTCAAAATAAAAAATACAAATACAAATACAACTTTTAAAGCGAAAGGCCCTAGTATCAATACCTTCTGATAGCTCTTATGAACATATCGCTAGCTTAGAGTGAAAAGTTGCTAAGTCCACTTTTTATGAAAACTCATATTTTGATATAGGAGGCTAGAGAAATTGACTACGCATCGTTTCAAAAATTATAAAGGTACTTGTTTTATTTTTTCCTCTTCATAAGCAATAAAAGGAAAATTTGCCAAGTCCAAAAGAAGCACCACAAATCCGATGAGGCGAAAATAATACGACATCTTTTAATTAATAGCGAATCCTTCTGATTCTTATGGAGTTTTGCTTTGCTTTAAACGCGCAAAATGTTTGATTCAAAGTCTTGCGAAATAGTTAAAGAAAATGGCTATATGAGATTTTTTCCTCTCCTGTAAAATTTTTAAAATGGGACTTAGCATTTTATTTCTAAGCTAGCGATATGTAATTTTTAATTAAAATACTTTTCTCACTCTGTAATCCAAATTTCCAACATTTTTTCTCAGAATTGGTAGAATTTTTTTGAGTATACAGTTTAGTGTAATATGTAACGTGAAAGTTTCAAGTGGCTAAAAATTTCCACTGATTAAAATTGAATGAGCTATAAAACTGAATACTAGAAAAAATTCTGAAAAGATCTGAGAAAAAATTTGAAAATTTGTAAGAAAATTTGATGCATTATTCTTAGTTTTCTACAAAACTATTAACTTAGTTTTATATGGGTTGTATTACTGTGAACTGTGTGTTAACTGAAAGTTGTGGAAAATAAAGAAATCAACTTAAGTGGTAAACAATATCACTTTGAAATGGGGGTGCTATTCACATGATCGATGCTGCATATGCCCACTGTTTTCTGCTCGTTTATTTCCCTCTTTTAATTACTGCTTTTACACGCATTTCTGCCTATTAATATTTTTTTTCAACAACTCATCTTTCATTCATTGTAGACATGTTTTGTTTAACTTTCGTCGTTTTTATTAGGGATATTCACAATCCGGTGCATACTGCCTAACATGGTGCATAGATAGCACGATTGGCTAATTTTGTTGTTGTTTGAACACATGAAACAACGGCAATCATGCTATTCATCTTTCTATGCATCATGCTAGATAGTATGCACCTGATCGTGAATACCCCTATTAATTTTTTAAGCGAAAAGCCGAATTTTTTAATCCGTTTGCTGTAAACTGTAAACAATATGGTCAGCGAGCATCAAAACGCATACATTTGCTTACTTAGGTCAAATATGTAGTATATAATTATTTACATATCCATACATGCGAGTATTTGCATATCTACGTATATCTGTGGTCATAAGCAATAATCGCCTAAGTCTAAAAACGTGAATTCGAGAAAAATCGTTTCAAACATTTGGATTGTAATGTTAACTTTAAGGGTAAACCAAAATATGTTCGTCTATAACTTTTTAAATAGCCTAGCTGGCGAGATGGGGATTTCACACACGCATGGCATAGTAGTTGCAGTATACGATAGCATATATAACTCAATTCCTTCTTACGTCGACTTAGGTGGTTATTGCTTATGACCACAGATATATGTATGTACAAGTTGGTACGAAGACGCAGCAATAGTGTAATTGAAAGTTGGGTACAAATAAATAAAACCTTAGTAATCACTAGGCTAGCGAACAGTAAGCAAAACGTAATAGCAAAAAATAAACAATTTAATTTAGACATACAATTAGAAAACATAAGGGAAAACAGGCATAGCTAGTTGTAGACAAGCATGGCTGAGCAAATTAGTAAGCTATTTGATATGCTCGTAGAAGGGTACACGTTGTGCCAAACGGGGTTAAGAGTAACAAAAAAGCAATAAAACGTCTGAGAAAAAACAAACAGCTCGATGAAGATCTTTTAACCTCTAAATTGCTAATGGATTAAAAAAAAAAAACAAATATGAAGATTGTTCTTTGCTTTGCGCTTTGCTTTAATGCACTTAATAAAATGCATTAAATATTAACTCAGAAATACAAAAAAAAACCTAAAAGCACATTTTTACAACCTTAACTATTTACAGCATCGTACACAATTGCCGCATAAATAATTTTGAAATAGCTTTGCAAACAAACTTTTTAGCGCCTTCCTCTTTGAGTAATTTCATTTCATAAATATTTATGTAAGTATTAATTTATAATTAGCCACAACGCTTGTTACTTTTTTCCACTTTTTTAATTTTGCGGTTATGCAATCAGCTAATATCTAGCAACTAATCATGATGATCACTGCTAAAGACAACATCAGCTTCATCAAACAAAAAAACAAAACAAAAACTAATAAAGCCCCACACTTCCATACATACATTTAATAATAATAGCATCAACGAAAACGACAAAATGATGTTGCAAAAAATTTTAATTTTGCATAAATTAATTAAAATTAATAATACAAAATCAAAAAGAAAATTTGCAATATTAAAAAGTGTGCAGCACACAAAACTCAAGCGAAACGAGTGCGGCGTCACCGCAAAACCAGGTTAAGGCAGACACACTCTGATTGGCGGAGCAACGAACAGAGGGACAAAGTGTGATGCTGTTGGCTCTGACGTTCGCGGATAAGCAAACATGTGTACATACATATGCAAATTTCAATCTGACGGTAAGCATGTGCCAAAGCAAAAATGTCTTTGGTTGGCACAAATTAATTGGAACTATCCGAGGTGTCAACGCGAGTGCCTGTGTGTAACTCTCAATTGCAATCTTCTTTTCATGATTATTTGTATTATTATTACTATAGTGCAATTGCACTTGTGCATCAACAGTCGTGCGTGGATGCACTTGTGCTGAAGATTTCATAATAAGAATTATAATAAGGAGCTGAGGCGCATACAATCTTCGCAAATGTAGAGCGTCATTCCTGCTGTGATTGGTGATGCACTTATATGGGTCAGGATTTTCTTTGATTCTCCACATGAATTTAAATTAAAAAAAAAAAAATGTCAGTTGGGTTTGACCGAGGTCAAAGTTTTTAAAACTTTAAAAGCTTTTATGAACAGAACATAAGCTGACAGAACGGAGTTGTTGCCATACACTGGCGATCAAAAGTGGGTGCATGCTGATTTTTGTTAAATATTTGCAATATTTTTCAAGTTGAATTTTTTTCCGGTATTTTTCTATAAAAATATGGTTCACGCTTTAACTAAAACACATAAGTCGAATATACAGAATTTATAAAAATTCAACAAAATTTCATCAAAATTTATTTCATTTTTGGTATGCAGCAGAACTGTGAGAAATGCATTAAAATTAAATCAATGTGCGTGCAACTCAGTGTGCTTTTGTAGATTCTTATGTCCATTGTTGATTCACACCAAATATATCGTGGGACAAAAACGAGTAGATAGCCAATTTAGCAGCACATTTACACGACTGAAGACCTATTCTGATCTAAGTCAATCAATAAACCGTTTTTTAGTTCCATTTGACATAGAGAAAACCAACCTTAACTTCCGCCACTATCTTTTTTGAGCTCGAAATTCTACCCTCAATGGCAACAAAGAATTTTTACTTTTTTTAATTTTTACTTCAAAATAAAATTAGCTGATGGGTTTTTAATGTTTGTTATACTTTTAATGGAAAAAAAAATATTGCAAATTTTCATTTACCCTAAATTTTAAAACTTAATGCATTGATTTTTTACATTAAAATTAAAATGCTATGCATTAACATATTAATGCATTTTTCACAACTCTGGTATGCAGTTATACGGCCTATGAAAACATGTGAAAGTCTTAAGTGGCTAAAAAATTGCTGACGGCTGTTTACACCTTTTCAAAAGTAGCTTTTACAAAAAAATATTAAAAAACCAACGCGATTTTATAGCTGTTTAAAACTCAAACACGTTTTTCTAGATTTTCATAAGCTATGTGAAGGCATACCCAAAAAATTTTATGAAATTAAGATTAAAAAATTGAAAATTTGTATGGAAATTTGTTGAATTTTTCAAAGTTCTTTATAAAGTTTGAAAGTTTTGACTACCGCGGGTTTTGGTTAAAGCTTGAACCATATTTTTATAAAAAATAACAAACAAAAAAAATTACCAGAGAAACATTCTAGATATTTTACAAAAATCACCACTTTGTTTCTATCGCCAGTCTAATTTCATAAGCAGGATAAAGGTTAAACTATTTACTGTGTATGCCATTAAGTATATAGTATATAAATTTTATTAAATTTGTAACATTAAGAAATTATGACCTTTGATAACCTTTGATTACATTGTGAACTTGTACTAAAAATTATTTAAACAAAAGATTTTTTTTCTTACTATAAGCAGTATTTAAAAATTTCTCCTTCTATGCTAATTATTTGAAATAAATAAAAATACGCGTAACAACCTAACCGGACCCAAAGCACCGAAGCCTTGAGTGCAGTGGCGGATCCAGCGGGGGGGTNATAAATTTTATTAAATTTGTAACATTAAGAAATTATGACCTTTGATAACCTTTGATTACATTGTGAACTTGTACTAAAAATTATTTAAACAAAAGATTTTTTTTCTTACTATAAGCAGTATTTAAAAATTTCTCCTTCTATGCTAATTATTTGAAATAAATAAAAATACGCGTAACAACCTAACCGGACCCAAAGCACCGAAGCCTTGAGTGCAGTGGCGGATCCAGCGGGGGGGTTTTGGGTGTTAAACTACGTGTCAGTCAGTGGCGGACGCACGGGGTGTGTTTTAATATGGCGCATATGTATGTATAATATGGCGTCTATGTATTAGAACACCCCCGTGGGTTCGTCACTGACTGACACGTAGTTTAACCCCCAAATGTTTCTGGATAGGAGCAAACGGATGCAATAATATCTATAATTTCTCAGACGGCTCTAACATATCGCAAATCTGGCACGCGAAAAAGAGCGGAAAATTAAAAAAAAATCCCGAAATTTCTTTAAAATTCCCGAAAAAGTCTGCCAAATTAAACAAAACAAAAATCGGCTTTTTCCTGCTCAAATAGTATCTGACAGATTGGACCTTCTATTTATGCCTTAAACAATTGATCGAAAGATGATCGGCATTTCTTTTTTAACATAATAAAAGCCATAACGAAATCATATTGTCTCCTTGTACAATACACAGAGTTCTAATGGTTCCGTCTTTGTACGACAATTTTCGCGGAATATCTTTGGAAAGTAACTTGTATTTACAGTATCCTTGGCAAATCGAAAAATTCGGTCATTTAGTTGTCGAGATAAAGTCAATAACATCTTTTGTTGCTTTGTCGGAAATATTACAACACTCATTTTCAGAATGATACTCTGATTTCGAGAAGAATCGGGACTAACCAACAAATGAAAAAGTAAAAAATTTCACACAAATGTGGTAGATATATATGTATGTACGTTAGGGTGGTCCAAGATAAGTAAAGTCGGAATTTTAATGCTCTCACCCCCTATGATTGTTCCTTATCGAAAAAAATATACCCATTTTTTTATTTTCATGATCGAAAAATATTCATTTTCAAGAATTCTATACCATTTCTATGAAAAGTGTTTTTTCCCATATGAAATACATGAAAAATTTGTAGCGCTTTGAGCGACCTCTAAATATTTTTTAATTTCGAATAGAACAATCCTAGGGGGTGAGAGCATAAAAATTACAACTTTTCCTTTTCACATGCATTTTTGGACGACCCTAATGTACGTACACAAGTTTTGCCAGCTGAACCCAATTATGCCGAATGCTAAGAAATACCTGAGCGGTCGTGATTTATATTTTTGTTTGCATAGTTTCTTGTGTTGGCTTATGATATTTATACATTACTATTAAACAACACAAGACTTTTATGACATTCTGCACTTCACACATTTTATTTTTATTAACATGTGCATTTCTCATCAGCTGCCCCATACAAATGCAACTCATGCATACATATTTATTTCAATTGTCGCTTTGGGCCACTGTGCAGGCAGGCGAAAAAATGCCGCCTCGCTGCAACGCTGCTGACATTGAACTAAATTTATTTTGAAAAGCTCACAACAAATCATTTTAAATTATTTCTTATGTTGCAATAACTGGGGTGAAAAAAATACTAAGGGCCGTTTTCTCAAGTAGCCTGTAACTTTAAAGCTCACTTTATATTTAAAGGTTGCATTAAAATGTATGATTGTGTCTAATGTCAAGCATTTTATCATCCGTTTTAAATTGGTTTACAACCAAGAAACATACATACGACATAAACCGATAATAGAAATGCTTAACTTTAGACATAGCTTTACTTTTAATCCAACCCTTATATATAAAGTGAGCTTTAAAGTTAAAGGTTACTTCAGAAAACGGCCCTAAAAGGCATAGCTAAAATGCATAAAAGCAAGTAAGATTACAAAATATGCAAATAATAAAGCATACAGTGCGAGATACAAACATTCATACATACATATGCCCATAAGTACAAGTGAAAAATTAACCGCAAAAAAGTGGCGCGCACGTTTTTCTGGTGCCTAATTGACTAGATTGTGCTTTCATGTGTCTGCTCATCAAGCCCATCGCAGTCACATGCAAATGAATGCATATACTCCTATGTATGTAAATACATATGTGAGGAAAATACATATCTGGCTCTCTTTTGCCCTACATATGGAGCTAATTAGTAGCTTCATAGCTTTTGAGCGATCAGTCTTTGCACATTCCATTAATATTTTAGATTCGTTTGCTTAGCAACGAACAGCAATTTTAAATAAGAAAGAGAGATCCATCTTTCGATCCCGAAAAATGTAAGCAATATAGGAAGTCCAAAAACGTAAATTGAGAAAATATAAAACAATTAGTGAAAATGCAGCGGGAAAAATCGTACGAAGAGCGAATTTACAATTGAAGCAAATGCGCACACAATTACGGGTACAATTTTTTAACGTTTCGTAATACGACAGCACCTTCGGCTTGACAACAATACGCGAATAAATAATCAAACATGTCAGAAGTGAATAAGTGCGCTAGCGAGCAAGTTATATATTGCGATCACTTCGGTATTTTGCAAGTAATAATCAATGCATCTACTGATTAGAAAATTTTCTTGGGATTCGAAGTCTACACTTAGGTTAGAGTCAACCTGGTTATAGGTTATAAGATGATTGCTAAATAGTAGATTTCAGTTAATAAAATGGAGTAAAATTGTAAAAGAAATCGTTCGGCTAGGTATGCTGCTTCGGCAACTCAGAATTCTTTTTTATCAAATATCATATTTTGCTAGTGTAAGACCTTTGCATCTAACCTATCATTGCATTAGTAGTTTCAATTAGCAAATTTTTAATTTTTGAACTTGAGATTTTTAGCAGTGTATGCGCACTAGAGTGGTCTAAACATGCATGTGTCACCCCTTAAAAAACATTTAGAGGTCGCTCAAAGCGCTCAAAGTTTTCGCTGTTTTTTTATGAAAAAAAGAAACCTTTTCGTAGAAATGGTATAGAATTTTTGAAAATCAACATATTTCGGTCGGAACTCCCTGTTTCTCTTCCGAAGATTCCCAATAATAATACCCAATTATTTATTCAACCATTTTTTTATAATAACCATATTTTATAGGTCCGCCATAAACGCCAGAAAATGAAATGGGAGATCAATGAAAAATCTGTAGTATCAAAAAATGGTTAAATAAACAAATGAGCGAATCCACCGTCACGGGTGGGACATTTTTACAGAAAAAATGTTCTTTCCTGTTCAAATTTAAGTATAACACAAAAAAAAATAACAAAAATTATAGCTTTATTATAAAAAAAATCCGAAGCTTCTCTGTCACGGGTGGGAAACGTACAAATTTTTATATGAAAAGGAGATTTAAAACTGCACCTCTACAAACAAACAAAGTTTATCAGCCCTGCAAACCTACCTTTGACAACTGTCCCAAACATAGCTGTTGAATTATTCTCATCTAACTAAACACAACTTCCACTTCTGTAATTAGATATAACAACTTTTAGTTTTTTTCACGTTTTTAGTCACGGGTGGGACAAGACCAATGCTGCCTTATGATAACTCATACATAGATAAAGCAATCACACAATTCAACCTATAACACAATTTTATAAAAAGCAGATAAGTTCTAATATATATTTTGCTTACCAAACGCCATATAAATACATGCAAAACTTTCGCGCCTCTAAATATTTTTTGATTTCAAAATAAACAAGTAATTTTTAGCAAAAACAAAACCGATTTTAATTCTCATTTAAAAAAATTATATATATATATATCTCGTGATCCAATGATCGGCTCTAAACCGGATTAGTTTGGGACCATCTCTGAGACACTACCTTTCCGATGCAAAAAGAATTATCAAAATCGGTTGACGTGGACCAAAGTTATGCGGTTAGTTAGAAGTCGGTTAAAAAAGGGGTTATATTTTATTCGATATAGAACAATCCTAGAGGGTGAGAGCATTAAAATTCCAACTTTACTTTGGTTTTGACCACCCTTGGAAAATTTGTGTTACAAAATTTTCAAATATATTTTTGTGAACTACTCGACTAGATCTACGACCCCTGCTATGTCTCTTAAAAAGTTCGTTGAAATTTTTGTGATTTTGTAGCACTGTGTAGTAAAACGATTCAAATATAAAATTTCTTTACTTTTCCATTATGTCAATTCTATTACTAAATGCCTTTCAAATTTATTTTTTCATTCATTGCTAAAATATAGTTCAAAGTTTTGAGCCTCATCTTTAGAATGCCGCCCTTAAAAAAAAAAAAAACAAATATAAAAAAATAGTTTCATTAAACCTTAGACTGTGTACCCATTTACTTAGGAGCCTTTAAGCACCTCGTTTACACAGTAATAGAAAGACTAATTATTTTTAATTAAAATCGGGGAAAGTTTTCTCCTTCCCTTTTCTTACAAATAACTCTAATTAAAACTTGCATAGGAATAGCTATAAATTAGCATTGCAAGCATACACATTCAAGCTGCTTTTAACCCATAGCGCTCTACGAAAAAAAAAATCTGACCTTGACACCTCAGCCACTACAACAATCATGAACAGCGTAAGAGCCGCTGAAAAGCAGGCTACACATTGTACTATGCATTTCTTTACAAGCCATGCAATTAGACAAAATGCGGACAAGTGTACTTAAAAACACGTCATTAGAGAGCTTAGGACTGCAGTGAAAAGTGGAATTAACAATTCAAAGCTGAGAAGGCAGATACATATGTTTTTACATATCCATAATACAAACATACATACTATATAAATGTACACAGTTAAGATTGTGGATATTATTTTTGGAGGCAAACTTCAAGTGTGACTAGCGCTTTAGCATTTATGTGTTATTACAATATATCTGATTGTTTGATGGCCGCTCGCGCTCAGCATATAGTACTAGTATAGTGCTAAGATTTGCTATCCACTGCGGACCTTAGACAGCAGGAGAGTCCTTTCTGACAAAAGTTGCGCCCGGCTCAAAGGCGTTGGAAAACTATTGAGTATGCTATGAAAAAAACCAATCTCGACAAATCAAACATAATTTAAGATTGCTTGTTCTATATAGAGGTGTCCAAAATTTTAACACATTTTCATTAAAAAAAAACAATGTCATACATTACTTGTACTTTCAGTTATAAATTAGCAAAAAATTTAATGCGCAAAAACGCAATAAAAAAAAAACAACCAAGTAAATTTTCGAACCAACAATTCATTCACATGCTTTCGTGCCCACTGTGCACGACAAATTTCAAGGTTGAATCGCCTGCGATATTTGAGCAGAAAAAATCGCTATTTTAGAATAGTCAGCCGAAAGAAACACGAAACTGGGCAAAGAGCGCGCTACTGAGTAGCCCATTTTAAGGGCGCGAATAGTGGGTGGTTGTTAGTTTGGTGATGTGGACGACCACTTTTTTATTTGTTTGCACATAAGTGGATATGTTTGTATATACATATGTACATATATATGCACTTTTCACGTTGGCTGCCAAAAGTTGCCGCATGAAACAAGTGTTGAACTATCTACATACATACATACATACATACATATATGTTTAGTTAGATTGAGAAATGAAAATGTAAAACGTAAGTAGAACACGAATGCGATGTTGTTTTTCGAAACACACAACAAATAAACGAAACGAAAATGAAAGCGAACTGAGAAAGAAAGGAAGCGAGGAAATGAGAAAATGTGGAAAAAGTCGTGCGAATACTAAAGCAGCTATGTACATAATCAGTGGAGGAAGAATGGTGCCAGAAAAAAAATTACTTTTCATAGCAAAATGAAAATATCAATGTCGTAGAGCAAAAACTTTTGACGCGCACAAATGTAGAATCGAAGGACGGCTGCAGATTTTTTGATATTTTATTTGATTTGTTTATATGTATGTAGGCATATGTACGTATATATGTACGCAAGTTTTCGCCTAAATCAACTGTAATATCATGTGATTAAACATTTTAATTTTTTATGAATTTTGTCTCTTTTGGTTTAAAAAAATATATTTTAATTACATATTCAGTGGTAGCTAAATTTATGTATATATGTAAATTATTTAAACATATGCGACTCTTTCGGTAATATTTCTGCGATTCACTGTGTCTCTAGCTAGTTTTGTGTTTAAGTAATATTCTTTGTAAAAAAGTACAAAGTTCACGAATATATATGTACATATGTGGGTTCTTTTAAAGTTTTAGTTTACTGGGCATTAATAAAAAACTTTTTTTTTAAATAACCACAAACATGAAAATGAAAAAATTATGCGCTCAAATCATTTCGAAAACACTTGGACGTACTTTACGTAGAGTTTTTATTTTCTGCTTAATTATAATTTGATGATAACGTGAACCGGATGCGGACGCGAAACGCAAGCGGCAACAGAGACGGATACAGTGGTGACGATGGCGACGACGACGACGACGACGACAACGACAACGACGATTATGAACAACAAGCGATGTGAAACGTTGAAATCGCACTAAAAACGCCGAACTACCGAAAAGGCCAAAAGAGTTGGAGAGTCAATCAGCCAGCTACATTCACATGTGCATTCATACATACATACACGTTTATACTAATTTGCTAAGTAGCCAGCAAGGCAGGCGGGCAATCAGTCAGCGAGCCAGGTCGGCTGGCCAACGCCGATTGCCGATGAAGCTGAAATCAGCACATACACGCATTCATGTGTTGGCATGTGTGCGTATGCATGTATGTGTGTATGTGCGAATTGCTGTTGTTGTAGTTTTTGCTGCTATTGCAAAGTAACCCGACTAGCAGCAGTCGATGTAGCTGACAGCAATAAAGTTATAAATTGAAACAGGGACGGAATTTTTAATAGAAACTATTTTTTTTTTTAAGTACAAAAACACGGAATGCACACATACAAAAAAATGTATAAGGATGTACGGTCAAACCCGCTTAAGTAACCAATATTTTTGTTTACCGTGAATTTTTTCATTACATTTAAAGAAATTTCCACTTTCCAGTACCATTCCTAAGTGCACCCTATGTCAAAATTATAAGCGCCAAATATGCTTAGTATGAAAGAAAATGCACAACACCGTCATGAGAAAACATCGCAAAAAATAAACGGCAAATACCAACTACCACAAACTTCCATTTTTTATCACAACATTGTATGGCCTACAAAACTGCATACTCAATACAAATCTGGTTAAAAAGCTTGAACTTTTTACGAAAGTTTGTTGATTTTTTTTTTATTTTGTACAATATTTGAAAATGGGTTTTTGCTAAAGAATAAACTATATTTTCATAACAAATAACTGGATAATATTAAATAACAAAAATTAATTATCTAAAATTGTCAATTTGTAGTGCGCCTTTAGTTTTGACACGAAGTGTAATATTTCATATTCCATTTACTAGTTTGGAGGGTAAGAGTGTATATATAGCTAGATCAAACGGAAAATCAATTTAGTTTTGACATTAAGGCCACCACCTTTTATGCAATTTCGAGCCTTAACCGCCAAAAAACGTAGGCGACACTTTTTTCAAAATTATATTTTTGATATAGAAATGCATCTAGATGCTCTAGAAACATTTCTGCAACAAAAGAAAATTTTCAAAAAATGTTGCTTACATCATTTTGCCAATTACTTCTCGATATGTACCTAAATACATCATAAAGAAAAATAAAAAAGTTATGTAACTCGTATATGAATTCAAAAGCAGCTTAGACCCGCAGAAAGTTAGTATTTTTCGTTGAGTGAGGTATGTTTGCATTTGGCGGCCACCATAGCCTAGTGATTAGAGGTGTGTCCTACAACATTATGACTCATACCATCTTTGGTAGATATTTATGTACATATATACTTTGGTTGCGTTCTGCCGAAATCTGTAGAGAGCCAAAATCATTGAAGCCACAAAATTACTTTCATAAAAAGAAATAAAAGATAAAAAAAATAAATTATTTTTCTTGAGTAAATAATTTGTATTTGAACTCGACCAAAACACAATTTTTGGGTTTCTGCTTTTCGGTGTAATTTCCAAAAACCTTTTTTGACTTCATTTTGGAAAAATCTATTCCAAAGAAATTTGTTTTTCTATTTTTATTGAATAAGTTTTGGTCAAAATAACAGCTCATCAGTTTTAAAATTAAAAGTCATCGTTATTTTAAAAGGCAAATTGTATGAAAATATGTACATATGAATGTACTAGTGTCCGACCGAACGCAAATTTTTGTCGGAAGCCGGGCCCGAACCGAACACTCGGCTTTTTTCTTAAAGTTCGGCCGAAACCGATCCGAAAACGAAATTTGTAAAGCAAAAATTAAATAGCTTGGAAAAAATCAGTATGTACTTTTATTCGGTGCAGTGCACGCGACGCACAAAACGAGATTACCTTCGTAGAAACGTTACATTATATTTACGCTTATAAAATTCCCTAGTCAGATTGTTTTAAGAGAGAAGATGCTAACAGAAAATATTTAGAATTCAGAATTCAGTAATAATCTACAACTTTTATGCTGTTGCACTTCTATACTTTAATATTGCTAAGCTGTAAATATAATTTTAGACAACTTTAACGATAACTATGCAGATTGGTAAATGGATAAAAATATCGGAAACCTTATCGATGTTTTACTGTAATGCTTTAATATTCCTATGCTGTAAATATAAATATAGATAATTTTTTTTGGTAACTATATCGATAAATTAATAACTAAATCGATTACAATACCGATAGCGATAGCGGATAATATATATATGTATATTTTTTAACTAACCATATTTTTAAGTCTCTCATGGCTAATTATTTTACTAAAAATTGTGCTTTCTTTCATATAGTTTCGTATTCTGAAGTTAACCGATAATCCAAATGTGTTAATAATTCGAATCTGCAGGGCCGATCATTAGTTCTATTTATCCAACTTTTACTGTATTGCTTATCGATAATTTAAGGGGCAACTATGTCAATAAAAAATTTGTAAACCCATGAACAAATACTTTCGTCAACTTATTTTACATCAAAACCCCTTAAAGCTCGCAACACGGAGATCTTCTTTTTATTAAAAGATATGTTGTTGGTTATAAAACATATGAGTAGTCCTTACCCCTTCAAAGCTGTTGAAATTATTTTTAAACGAAATAATGTCAGACATGAAATTATTTTTAAATGAAATAATGTCAGACAAAAGCCAGCCACCTCTGCATAGCAATCAAACATTCTGCCTCCATTTTCTAAATTCTTATCTGCAACTTTTAATGTTCACATGTACGTACATATACATACATACATCCATATATGTATGTATGTACATTAAACTTAATAAACATATTGTTGTTGCACGCTTTAACAACAACTTGACACGCAGTCAAAAATTCACATACCAAAAGCTCTAAATCGCACACCACCAACACATTTTTACACGAGCATTTATCAAAGCAAAAATAAAAATAAAAACCTTAGACAACTCCGATCTCCCACATTTTGCAAGCTCGCTCTTATTCTTTACACTCATCTACAATTGCGCGCTTTTGAGTTTAAGTGTTATTTGCGTATGTTTTATTAACGTACTACATATGTATGTACATACGCGTATATTCTCGCTACTTTGTCTACACAAAAATTCTTCCGCTTTTGTGCTTAATCATTTACTTCTCTTTATGATATTCTTCTATTGCTCATTACACTACATCTAATCTTTAGGCATTGCCATATGACGTAAGCTAAGCGAACTTTATTGACTAGTTTGACAGTGCTTACAGATACATACATAGGGGTACATACATGCATATATGTATATAAATCTTCATCTTTATATATATCTTCAGTTGGCACCCTGCAGCAAAAAAATTATCATTTGATAAAAAATAACCCACTTGTAGTTAGCTTTTTTGCGGGATTTCTAAAAAATATAAAACCTGTAGTTAGCTACAAAAAGCTAACTTGAAACTAGTTGACAAGTAATGCAACGGGTAATGAAGGAGATTGTTTTCTTTGAACGCGTTTCTATTTAAATATCCTGCACTTCGCAAATACTTTTTCATATTATTATTTTGATGTTATGTCTGATGGAGTTGGAATATGGGACCACCTACGGTTGAATATTTAAACAAATATGAAATGTAATAAAATAAATAAAGTAAATAAAAACAAAAAACAAAAATAAATAAAAAATATTTTGTTTTTCCTATTGATATTTTATGTCCAAAAGTAGTTAGTTACAAGTTAGTTACATCAAATGCAGAGGTAACCACCCTTGACTATTTCGCGGCCATTGCCATAGAAATATATATAGTTAGCTTTCGTCGAAACAAATTTGCAGATAATAAGTGACTTTTAACTCCTTCCTATTCAACTTAAAGTTAGCTTATAGTTAGATCCATTTTCTGCAGGGCATACACTACTCACATACATACATATATGCATGTAGATAAGCGTGTATGTAAACATCATCTTCCAGTGACTTTGTGATTTTATTCTCCACCGGATTGAGCAAGTGGATGTACCGATGTATATACGAGTATGTATGTATGAGTTTACTTATACAGAAGTAGTTGTACATAAATTAAAAATTTTGTGTTAGATAATTGTGAAGCGAAAAGTCAAATAGCCAACAGCAATAGGAAAACTTGCCACAACTCAATGCCGCGCGTTTTAAAATGAGTTTTTAGAAATCTTTACAGCTAATCAATAAACTTATCAAAAAGAAAACCAAAGTTAAAGTCACTCATACATAAGTGTGTTATTACATACATTGTTTGAAATTATAAACTCAATAGCTGAGATGATGTTAAAGAAATTTTTGAAAATTCCAGCAAAATAAATTTGGGACATCGTTATCGAAGTTTACTATATCAGCTACAGTGAGTGCATGTCTGATATGATTTTCAGACGAAGATAACAATATTAACATATTTTGGTTTCTATTTACATATGGTTCATTTGCTGAAAGAGCGCCATAACTGAAAAAAGCGGGAAAACCGGTTTTAATATTAAAAAGTATCAGTCTTCGTCTTGGGTTGCGGTCTGTGTAAGGGTTCTGGTTAACGATGCGAACAATTCTGAAGAGTATAGGAATACGCTCTCCTTCACATCGTCTAAATAGTAATGAGAATGAATAAGGAAGGAAAGTGAATTCCTATTCTCTTGAGAATTTTTCTCATCGTTAACCAGTACCCTTACAAAACTACTCTACGATGAGAGTAAGTATCTATTCTCATGAGAGTGAATTCCTATTCTCTTGAGAATTATTCTCATCAGAACCCTTACAACTACTCAACGATGAGAGTAAGCATCTATTCTCATGAGAGTGAATTCCTATTCTCTTGAGAATTATTTTCGTCGTTTACCAGAGCCTTACGTAAGCGAAGTTTTTCTTTAATATACCTTTTGATGCGGAAGTGCCTAAGAGCTCTTGTCTTCGTATTCGGCATAGTTTTTGTACTTGGTTTTGGTTTCGTCTTCGTTGTTACATTCGAGTTCGTGTTCGTCTTCGTACTCGCAATCCTCTTCGGGCTCCTCTTCGTATTCACCTCCATTTTCACAGTCATGTTCGTCCTCGCATTCACATTCCTCTTCGGATTTGTCTTCGTATTCGTCTTGGTGTTCCATTTCGTGCTCATCCTCGTATTCGTCTGGGCATTCGCTTTCGAATTTGTCTTCGTATTCATCTTAATGTCGTCTTCGTACTTGTTTTCGTCCCAGGATTCGTCTTAATTTTCGTCTCGGCATTCACATTCCTCTTTGGATTTGTTTTTCTATTCGTCTTCGTATTTGTATTAGTACCGAAATTTGTCTTCGTTTTAGTTTTCATATTCGCCTTAGTCTTTGTCTTCGCGTAGTGTTCGTACAGTGAGGTGAAAAACAATAGGCACACGACATTTATACCAGTTTNTTTATACCAGTTTAGAGTATTTTTTTTTTTTTTTTTTTTTTTTATTTTTATTTTTTTTTTTATAAAAGTGCAGTTAATAATCCATCAAAAGCCGTATAAGCCCAAACGTCCAACTTTGTAGAAAAATTTAAAAATTTAAAAAAAATTTTATAACTCCAAACTTTTTATTACAATTTTTTAGAAAAATTCTAAGTGTGTAATTTTGTAAATTCTAGCTTAAAAAGTGAAAATATCAAATGGCTAAGGGCAAGCGTTGATTTTTTTTTTTTTTTTAATTTTTTTAATCTTCCACCACACAAAAATAAAATCTTTCAACACACGCAAAATATCTCTATAGATGGTTCTAAATGGCAGAATGAAAATAGATGAACTCTGTATCAGTATACCCATGACTACCTACTCCGAGCCAGGTCAAAAGGAGTCGAATCGAATGAGAAGGCCGATGCGCGAAAACCGATACAAATCCAATATCGCTCAAAGTGACGCACCTACGTCCCTCTCTAAATTATCTCAAAACAAAGCTGAATGGAAACTTATACATATAACAAACTGCAGGACTGCTAGAATTAAGCTTCAATTAACACTACAACACTAAAACCGCCAAATTCCATACAAACTCTTTGCGAAACTAAGAACCAGTTGTCAACGTGAGGGAGCTAAATTGCATGAGCAGTATATATGTATGTATGTATATACATATTTTCTATTTAAACTAAATCCAGCGCCAACTGTTAGTCTCATCAATAAAAAAATTTTGAATTAAATCGAGCCGTAAATAAAATTATTCTTTTTGTATGCCGCTTTATTCCGTCTTCATAGCAGAAATACACTCGCAGTTTTTTTTTATTACGTGCCCTGCGGCAAATATCACTGGAAAAATAACTTCTTTCTTTTATTTAAATGTTCCGCCAACCAGGCATCGAACCAATTATTCCTACACCTCTGGTCTTCAAAACATTGGAACAATACAAAATAATAAAGCTTTTGTTGAAAAACATTGAAATCACACAAGCCATTATTAAGGCCAAAAGGACGTATACGCATTATTTGGTTTCTTCCTTTGTGCTGACGGTGCGTATGAGTGACTTACATATTCAAAGTGCCAAACAAAATTCCATTTCCGGTTGTATACAACGCTATCGGTATTGAAATATTCAAACAAGCACTTAACAAAGTTGGTATGTACCAAAGCGGAAGGAAGCTGGGCATAGATGAAAATGGACGAATTTTAAGTGAAGGCCTTCAAAGCAGACCTTTCATAAAAGGCACGAGGTACAGAATGTGTGTGTGTGTGTGTAGTATAACCTCCTGCACTTTTCAAGGATTAAAATTCGCACTGCGCAAAACCGAAACCATTGGCCAAGTAAGTACATAAATATATACGCACATACACATGCAATGTTGCAAGTGGCAAAACACATGTGCAACACTGCAGCTGACATCGAGAAGCAAGCTAATAAAAGAAGGCAAATAAAGCGCCAAAGGTAATACGCGAACGAGACGCTGCTAACTTATATAAATACATACATACGTATGTGAATATACTTGTATGTACATATGTATGCATGTAGAGAATGATTTGCATTATGTTGGTAGAGGCTTACGCACGCACACGCTGCTCCCTACGGTAGTGCGTACAGGCGACACCGCATACCTATTTATATTTAGCGTCAAAGAGGTATTGAAAGAATTCAGGTTGGACAACAGCAAATACCCAACACGGTCAGCACTCCAGTTGCACACACTCTATGGTATGTGGCATGTGGCATGTGGTGTGTGGTATGTGGCATGCAAATGCGCTGCCGCAAATTCAAATACGCAAGCATACAAAAACACACATGTACATATACATATATGTATGTGCATAGCATTGCACCACATTTCATTTGACATTTCCATGCAAAACACTTGGCACCACATTCGCATTGGCCGCGTTGCTTGCTGTTTGCTTGTTTTGTTGCTAGCCATTTGACCTACTTATGCTCGACTGCGGGCATCAGGCAAAGCAATGGAGAAGCGGAAAGGAAGAGGATAGCGAGCTGCATAATGCAGCAACGCTTCGATAGCGGCTGCAGCAAATTGCACACGTGGCTTTTTCCAGGTCTCCTCTTTGTGCAAATTCGCGTCCTGCGCATAAGAAATTGCTAGAGCTGCAAGCGAAGGCAAGAGTAAGAGTGAGAGAACCGAAGTGGAATATTGAATTGTAAGCCAAATAGCCTGTATCACTTTCTCTCTCGCCCAGCTGCGCTGGCAATGGCAGCAACAGAATAGACGCAATGTCAAATTGCAGCGACAAAAATAGAATTGCTACAACAACATAGCCAGCAGCTAACTGATGACTAGCGACTGGTGGTGGCTGGTGGTGGCCAAACAAATGTTGCTACATGCACATACACTCGCGTTTGGATACAATCAAATATAGATACACACATATGTACATTAGGGTGGACCTTAAATTTAGGAACCAAATATTTACATCAGATTTTTTTAGCTTGCTTTAAATCCCTACGTCGATGCCCCTATAGTTGAAGATATCACATATCAATGTTGGTCCCGATTGGAGTCGGTTAAGGCGTGTCGCACAGTGGTCAAATTTCAGATTACCCTACGAAAACGTCTTAACCGACTGGAATTGGGGCCAAAATCTATACGTATGTGATATCGTCGCCTTTAGTAGTATCGATTTTGGGTATTAAATGAAAATAATATTTTTAATTTTCGAAGTCTCCATAGAGGCTTCTGGCCTTTGACACCTTTGTGACACGCCTTAACCGATTCTAATCGGGACCAAAATTTTATGTGATGTCTTCGACTATGGTAGTATAGATTTTGGGATGAAAAAAAATTAATTTTAATTTAATTATCCAAAGAGGAATCTGAACTTTGACCCCCCTGCACGAAACGCCTTAACCGCCTCCAATCGGAACCAAAATGTATATGTGGTATCAGTGATCGTGGTATTACCGATTGAGGGGGTGAGACTGAAAAAAATCGTGCATTTGATTTGAAGGACCACCTAACGTGCATACACGCTTTGCATGGCAACAACACTAACTGTTGGCAATACAAAGTGTGTACTGCACACATAATGCACCAGTTGTCGTTCTGCCAAAGTCTGCAGCCACTAACAGCGCCGCTCTGCTTTGCTATGCTCAAACTGAAGCACCCACTTTACAAACGTCCTTGAGCTTTAGCTGGTGCTGCTGCTGCTACTTTTCCTGCCGCGGCTGCCGGGCCACAGTGCGATGTAGCAAGTCAGAGTAATGGAAAACTGCAATTCAGACAAAAGCAAGCACAAAGAGCAATTGGATAAGCAGTTGCTGTAGCCGAAAAGCCAAAATACAATTTATGTACATATGTACATGAGTATATTCGGGAAACCTGACAGAAATGGAAACAATAACAACAACGTCGCCAACGTGTAGAGGCGACAGCCATTTGCCGAGCAAAATGATTACCGGCTGCGATGGCGGTAGCGAACGGCTTAGCCAGAAACCCAGCGAGGAGGAGTTCTTTGTAAAAATATCGACGTCTCCTGGGAATTTAATTTATAATCTTATAACTGGAGTCTATATATCACGCACTTACTTCGAAGGTGAACTAATACAATATCTACCTTTTCATCAATTTAACTGAATTAAATATTTCCAAAATGTTGCCACCCGCTTCATAAATATTTTCCAAATTTTCTAAAAACTTGGCAACCCTCCTTAAAAATATTTTCGGCAGTTAACTTTGCTAAACCTCTTTAGTTTGATACCCATATTTCAATATTTAATTTATCTTATCAATTAAATTAAATTACAATTTTCATAAAGATGGCAACCTTCCTCAAAAATATTTTCGGCTGTAACCGTTACTTACCCTCTTTCTTTTGACAGCCATATTTACTTAAACTCTATTTTTCCTACAGGTGGCAACTCTCTATTTATTATTTTTCTATATTTTAAGATGGACCTCTAGCAATGCACGGGTGAAAACTTTATTATGTATACTAAAATATAATGGATTATAAAACTGCATACCAAAAATTATTCTAAAAATTTTGATTAACAAGTTTGAAATTTTGATGAAACTTATTTAATTCCTTTTGATTTGTGTGCAAATTTCACAAAGCACATAGGAGTGTTCGTTGGTTTCTTTTTGTGAGAATATTTTTTTGTGGATATATGGCAACCGGTGCCTAAAAATGTCATGAAGATGATGCTTAGAAGAGTGTAGTTAGTCTTGCTTTTCTCCTCTAAGCCCCAATTAGAATAAAGTTCCATGTTTTGTTTTACTACTGAGTAGAAAAACATATAAAATAAATTTGACCAGTTTTACTATGAAGATACCTCTATGTGCAAAGTTTCAAATCAACCAAACATTTGGGTAATTCATTCGGCTTAAATATTTAAGCAGGTTTCATGGGTTTTAAGATTCTACGCTTTCTGTACTCGCATTAGCTGAAATATGATTATTATTTTCATTATCTTTAACGGTATCAATTCTGTTATTTTTATCGACAACCCTATCGTTTCATTATCATTTTCTAAAACCAAAATAAATTTTACGATTTATTGCTTAATAAACAGCACTCTTCGCCGCTTAACAAACCTACATACCTACGTAAGATTTCACATCGAGTTTTATTAATATTTATAGTACTTTTTAATTCATTGAAAAGTTTTTCTTATTCCATTTCTCTACATACATAGTACTTTCAGTTTTTCATAAAAGTGAATGTTTCAAAAGAACTCACCCAACAATACTCTTTTGTTGCATCACTTCAACTGATGTAGCACAAGTGCTGCTGGCTCCAAAATCGTAGGCAGCAGAAAAATAAAACTGCAAAAAAGTCTTTGTACGTACATATATACATATGTATGTGCTACATATATGTATGTATGTATATGCATATACATATGTACATATGTATGTTTGTAGGTGCAACCACAACAAAGCTCAGAATAGCTTTTTAACATGCAAGCACAAGCGCATGAACGCATTTCTCGTGAAAAACGAGGTTTTACTTTTGCCTTTACACTCTTTTGAAGGCAAAACGTTTTCATCACTTTCGTTTCGCTTTTAAACGCGGCTTTATGTATATTTTTTAAGCAGTAGCTTTTATTTTTATTGTAAAATGTTTTGGGTTTTTTTTTTAATGCTGCTTGAATACTTCTACTTTTACTCTCTTATGAAATTTAAATTTCACTTTCTTTACAGTTAGTATGCATACGTATGTACACTGGTACAATCTACTTGTTCTTATTATTTTTAATATATTTTTTTAGGAAAATATAGTGCATGCTACAAGAAAAATCCTATAATTCAAAACTTTGTATAAGGTTTATAATAATTCGACGGAGTTCGGAAAATGGACATCAAAATTTCAATTTTTTTTTCCTCCCATTAAATCTTATAATATTGTGCAATTTTTAATTACCTCAAAATTCAACGCGATGTTTTTCGCTGACTATGCTAAGCGATATCTGCCATGCAAATTATGTCCAAAAGTTTTTTTTTTGTATGTGGGAGAAAATTAGCAACACCGATAAAAACAAAAAAAAAAAACAATAAGATATCTCAATTTCTCAATTTGGGTTCTTTTCCGTTACTAAGGTACTAAAATTAAGCACCAGACACTTATAGTTTTCCTTTATAAATATTTAGGTTTTATTTAGCTTTTTTTGCTAACTATTGCAACATAGTTTTTGAATTAAATTTCACTCTTATCTGTACATTTTAAATATACACACACATTTTCGATCATTTCACCTACACTAACACATTATATCGTCGTGTACAACACTTTCGTATTACATTATGCATACATAAAATTGCATACAAACGTAAATAATTTAATATGTAAAACTTGCAGCCTTATCTTAAACTAAATAGCCGTAACTATTTGTAGTTAGATTAACTGCCTTAACTTAACTTTGTCTCTCCCTTGCATGTCACAACTTTCTTGAGTCCCACTTCAGTACATATCGACGACTTGTCATAATCGCACAAAAAAGTTCATATGTGCATGTGTACTACTTTTATGTATATATTTATATAAATATGTATGTATGTACATAATCACCCAACAAACAAATACGTATTTCTCCATCTTGGAAAAATTCATAGTTCTGAAGTTGCTATGCAACATCATTTTCCAATGCATCACTAACGTTGGACGGCAAGTTTAGATAAACTTGAGAGAAACAATTTCCTCCAACATGGCAGCACTGCTTTTAATATAAAAAAAATATACAATTGGCAGCATTGGCACAAAGCATATGCATTCGAAAGAATACAAGCGAGACATAAAAAGGGAAAGAGATACACTTTTTTTTAAACAATATCAAGGATTGTAAAATAAAAGTCAATGAAAAAATTTCTAAACAATTCAAACTGTAAATTAAAAAGGGAATCATTAAAACCCCTAAACTTTAAAGTGAATTATTGCGATACGCTATGCACCTAACTATTACAAAAGAAATAAAAAACATAAAAAATAAAATGTTTTAATTTATCTATGTCATTTCAATTAAAAAGGGTTTCAGTATTTCTATTTTGTTTGAGACCAATTGGATAATCACAATGGAGTTCAAGTTTAGAACTAACTTATTATCAATTTGAGAAACAGTCCTATTTTCATACAAAGAAAAATGCCCTTTTTGATAAGAACACTATGATTCTCCATTTGAGGCACTGTTGAAAAACAACATTCGAGATTTGAGAGATATGTACATTAGTTCGCAACTTAACCGCGAGTTGAGCTTAAACCTAAATGTTTGTTGGGTAGGAACACTTGGCTGGACTGTGTGTATGTAAATGTATTTTATCAAACTTTGAGGTCAATCGCGTGATATCTCGATTGTTTTATTATATTTCTTATGATGGGCGTGCTTGTCTCAAATTACGTGCATATGTATGTACAAGCATGTGTACATATGTAATATGTACTATGTGTAATATAGAAGCGAGGTACTCATACGCCGTGTTGTACGCGCTTAGTAAATATGTATTGGGCTTTTTTTTAATAAATTTTTTTACCATATCCCGCCATAAGTGCCAACTACAGATGATACATATATGGCCAATGACAAAATCTGATGAGAAGGCCCATAGAATATTCGAAATAAAGATTTAAGGGACTTTACGCATTGGCGAAGGCGAACACCGACGAGCAACGACGGGCCTTACAAAGATGTAAACATATAGAGTCCAGCGAAGTAAAGTATGTTCCAGGCTTATTTGGTATAAAACCTTCCATTTTCAATTGTTTGACTAAAATACTGGTTGTTTGAAATTCAATGAAAGCCATATACTACATTTCGTTACCAAGTAACGGTACTTGAAATAATATGTGCACCAAGTTTACTTACATATTCTTTGAAAATCACGGGTATTTACAACTTTTGTAAATGATTTAATACTGTGCTTAACGCGAACAATTTAAGATGGCAATAATTTGCATGCTTTACATCTTTAGTTTTATTAGAAATATACATTATTTAGCTCTAAGAATGGCTTCGTAAGCTGTATGCCCACATTTTTACCGAAAATACAAGAAAGGCTTGAAACTAGGAAATGAAAGTGATACCCATAACGTTCCCGATAACGATAATAATGTCAACGGCAGCTATGAAAAAGAAAGCGACGCCTTTAAAGATCGTGGTACAGACAACAATAATAATAACTAAGTATGACGAAAATTTAAATGAAAACTACATACAAACAAGAAATACTCAATCTCTGTCTATTGGTTTTACTTTGGATTTTTATTATTTTAGGCAAGAAATACCGGTTTTGAGGTAAATTTTACTAATATTTTTTTCCAACAATAAATAACCGCTCAGTTTTTAGGTAGCAAAGTTAAGATTTTAAGTACTTTTGGGCAGTTTATCCTGGGAAAAAAAGGTGAGAAGCAGCTCCAACCCAGCAAAAAAAAAACACTTAGAAATTTGATCCATACAAAAATAAAAAAGTCACGCTTATAAGTACTTTTGGACTTGAGACTTTCGTAAAAATCCGCAAAGCTCACAAAAAAAAATCAAGAATCTGGAAGAACCCGAGAAAAAAGCACCGAAAAATTTTTGAAAAATACCAAAAAATTCCGAAAAGTTTCGAAAAAATCCAAAAAGTTTCCGAAATATCACGTCAAATGAAACACGAAGAATCCCGAAAAGTGGCGAAAAAATTTTGATCGATCCCTAAAAAAAAATGCCGGTAAATCCACAAAGGTACCGAAAAGTTACAAAAGAAAATTCGGTAGGTCTCGAAGAAGTCCCAAAAATTCACGAAAAATAAAACACGAAGAACACATGGCGTATGTGTAACAAACTTTGCGTATTTTCTTTTGAGCACTCATGCCTTTCTTATTTATACTTTGGTTTTCTTTATGAGTAGTTTGATTTTTTTTTAACAGAACAGGATTCTGTTTTTTTTTTTATTTTTTCATCAAAAAAAAACAAAAAATCTGGAATTGTTAATTAATGTATCAGAAACCATCAGGCTTACCGAAAAGTGATGTATATACGGTTTATGAAGAATTTTGTTTGCTTTCATTATGCGTATTAATATCGTAAAATTGGTTCATAAGATAAACGTGAATAAGAGGAACCACTTTTTGTTTTAAGTTGAATAACGGTAAATTAAAACGGTAGAAAAAACTTAGCTGAATTTTCGATTTTACATAGAAATTGGATAGTGGCATCCGTGGACCAGAAAACATAAATTTGTGATCCAGTGTTATTCTCTGCTCAACAAAATAATAGATATATAGCAGTCCTGCAACTCGGTCGTCATAGCCGAGTGATTGGAGATGCCTACTTCTAGTCGGTAAGTTTTTTCAACTTATTCGAGTGTATTTCTAACGGAAAAGGGTTTCTCAAAAACCCCATCCGCCGTACGAAGATGGCCTCTAATTGTGGGACAACATCAAGGTTTATACATTCCGCAATGCGGGCAAGAAGCTCATCTAAACACTTAGGTAAATGCATCAGCGTTAAATATTAATTTTATTTTACTGAATTAATAAAAAGTGAGTTAATTAAAAATTAAATGGGATTATTATCGCGAATATTGGCAACTTTATCTATTTGTAAGTTCCACAAGTTCCAATAAGATGCTGACCTAGTTAATAAATACAAAACAAAACAAAAAAAAAACATTGAATTTCATAACAAATGTCAAACTTTCAAGTAAGCAAGTGTATTTAGGTTTCGCTATGCGTTCATAAACAAGTTTTTCCAAGCAAATACATATGTTATGGCTGAACTTGACCCTCAAACACAAAATACAAATAATAATTGTAACATACATATGTACATTCATATGTATATTTAAATGCGAATAGTTGCATACATTACCTACAAATACAACTACATACAATATTTATTGGTATACATACATATATGTCCAAAGTAAAGTGCAAGGTCTCCAGTAGCACAACTCGATAAACTTGAACTTTGCAAAATGTGCAGTCATGAAAGAAGAAAAAACAGCAACGCTTTGAAACATAAGTAAAGATTTTGCAAATACTCTGCATAACGAACGTAAGTTACAAATAGATTATAGAAATCAAAGCACGAAACACTCATACATAAATACTTACATACATACAACAGTTAAAAGGGAGTTTTTTGAATTTAGCATTCGGTTTTTTATTTCTTCTTCGAGACTGCAGAGCCGTGTACAAAGTGCAGTTGGAATGCGAAACAGAGCGATTAAGCTTAGATTTCCATATAAACAAAAAATATTTGCAGTATTTAATTAATTAAAAAGAATATGAATTACATATATCTATACATCCTTAGTAGTATATGCACATATGCATTGATGTGTGTTCACTA
>NW_016158805.1:12909-17759 GCF_001687245.7 Rhagoletis zephyria | reverse complement strand
AAGAGATACACTTTTTTTTAAACAATATCAAGGATTGTAAAATAAAAGTTAATGAAAAAATTTCTAAACAATTCAAACTGTAAATGAAAAAGGGAATCATTAAAACCCCGAAACTTTAAAGTGAATTATTGCGATACGCTATGCATCTAACTATTACAAAAGAAATAAAAAAACATAAAAAATAAAATGTTTTAATTTATCTATGTCATTTCAATTAAAAAGGGTTTCAGTATTTCTATTTTGTTTGAGACCAATTGGATAATCACATTGAAGTTCAAGTTTAGAACTAACTTATTATCAATTTGAGAAACAGTCCTATTTTCATACAAAGAAAAATGCCCTTTTTGATAAGAACACTATGATTCTCCATTTGAGGCACTGTTGAAAAACAACATTCGAGATTTGAGAGATATGCGAGTTGAGCTTAAACCTAAATGTTTGTTGGGTAGGAACACTTGGCTGGACTGTGTGTATGTAAATGTATTTTATCAAACTTTGAGGTCAATCGCGTGATATCTCGATTGTTTTATTCTATTTCTTATGATGGGCGTGCTTGTCTCAAATTACGTGCATATGTATGTACAAGCATGTGTACATATGTAATATGTACTATGTGTAATATAGAAGGGAGATACTCATACGCCGTGTTGCATGCGCTTAGTAAATATGTATTGGGTTTTAAAATAAGTCTTAAACTCTTTTTTTTTTTTAATAAATTTGTTCACCAGACCCCGCCATAAGTGCCAACTGCCGATGATACATATATGGCCCATGGAGAATGACAACATCTGATGAGAAGGCCCATGAAATATTCGAAATAAAGGTTTTGCGGAAGATTTAAGGGGAGCGCACACCGACGAGCACTTACGGGCCTTACAGAGATGTAAACATATGTAGTCCAGCGAAGAAAAGTATGTTTCAGGCCTATTTGGTATAAAACCTTGCATTTTCAATTGTTTGACTAAAATACTGGTTGTTTGAAATTCAATGAAAGCCATATACTACATTTTGATACCAAGTAACGGTACTTGAAATAATATGTGCTCCAAGTTTACATACATATTCTTTGAATATTACGCGTATTTCCGACTTTTGTAAATGACTTAATACTGCGCTTAACACTAACAATTTAAGATGCCAATAATTTTCATTTATTAAATAAATACGTTATTAAAAATATGCATTATTTAGCCCTAAGAATGGCTTCGTAAGCTATAAGCCCACATTGTAACCGAAAATACAAGAAAGGCTTGGAACTAGGAAATGAAAGTGATACCCATAACGTTCCCGATAACGATAATAATGTCAACGGCAGCTATGACAAAGAAAGCTACGCCTTTAAAGATCGTGGTACAGACAACAATAATAATAACTAAGTATGACGAAAATTTAAATGAAAACTACATACAAACAAGAAATACTCAATCTCTGTCTATTGGTTTTACTTTGGATTTTTATTATTTTAGGCAAGAAATACCGGTTTTGAGGTAAATTTTACTAATATTTTTTTCCAACAATAAATAACCGCTCAGTTTTTAGGTAGCAAAGTTAAGATTTTAAGTACTTTTGGGCAGTTTATCCTGGGAAAAAAAGGTGAGAAGCAGCTCCAACCCAGCAAAAAAAAAACACTTAGAAATTTGATCCATACAAAAATAAAAAAGTCACGCTTATAAGTACTTTTGGACTTGAGACTTTCGTAAAAATCCGCAAAGCTCACAAAAAAAATCAAGAATCTGGAAGAACCCGAGAAAAAAGCACCGAAACATTTTTGAAAAATACCAAAAAATTCCGAAAAGTTTCGAAAAAATCCAAAAAGTTTCCGAAATATCACGTCAAATGAAACACGAAGAATCCCGAAAAGTGGCGAAAAAATTTTGATCGATCCCTAAAAAAAAATGCCGGTAAATCCACAAAGGTACCGAAAAGTTACAAAAGAAAATTCGGTAGGTCTCGAAGAAGTCCCAAAAATTCACGAAAAATAAAACACGAAGAACACATGGCGTATGTGTAATAATCTTTGCGTATTTTCTTTTGAGCACTCATGCCTTTCTTATTTATACTTTGGTTTTCTTTATGAGTAGTTTGATTTTTTTTTTAACAGAACAGGATTCTGTTTTTTTTATTTTTTCATCAAAAAAAAACAAAAAATCTGGAGTTGTTAATTAATGTATCAGAAACCATCAGGCTTACCGAAAAGTGATGTATATACGGTTTATGAAGAATTTTGTTTGCTTTCATTATGCGTATTAATATCGTAAAATTGGTTCATAAGATAAACGTGAATAAGAGGAACCACTTTTTGTTTTAAGTTGAATAACGGTAAATTAAAACGGTAGAAAAAACTTAGCTGAATTTTCGATTTTACATAGAAATTGGATAGTGGCATCCGTGGACCAGAAAACATAAATTTGTGATCCAGTGTTATTCTCTGCTCAACAAAATAATAGATATATAGCAGTACTGCAACTCGGTCGTCATAGCCGAGTGATCGGAGATGCCTACTTCTAGTCGGTAAGTTTTTTCAACTTATTCGAGTGTATTTCAGACGGGAAAAGGCTTCTCAAAAACCCCATCCGCCGTACGAAGATGGCCTCTAATTGTGGGTCAACATCAAGGTTTATACATTCCGCAATGCGGGCAAGAAGCTCATCTAAACACTTAGGTAAATGCATCAGCGTTAAATATTAATTTTATTTTACTGAATTAATAAAAAGTGAGTTAATTAAAAATTAAATGGGATTATTATCGCGAATATTGGCAACTTTATCTATTTGTAAGTTCCACAAGTTCCAATAAGATGCTGACCTAGTTAATAAATACAAAACAAAACAAAAAAAAAAACATTGAATTTCATAACAAATGTCAAACTTTCAAGTAAGCAAGTGTATTTAAGTTTCGCTATGCGTTCATAAACAAGTTTTTCCAAGCAAATACATATGTTATGGCTGAACTTGACCCTCAAACACAAAATACAAATAATAATTGTAATATACATATGTACATTCATATGTATATTTAAATGCGAATAGTTGCATACATTACCTACAAACACATTTGTATATGCATACATACATATGTATGTACATAACTACATACAATATTTATTGGTATACATACATATATGTCCAAAGTAAAGTGCAAGGTCTCCAGTAGCACAACTCGATAAACTTGAACTTTGCAAAATGTGCAGTCATGAAAGAAGAAAAAACAGCAACGCTTTGAAACTAAGTAAAGATTTTGCAAATACTCTGCATAACGAACGTAAGTTACAAATAGATTATAGAAATCAAAGCACGAAACACTCACACATAAATACTTACATACATACAACAGTTAAAAGGGAGTTTTTTGAATTTATTTCTTCTTCGAGACTGCAGAGCCGTGTACAAAGTGCAGTTGGAATGCGAAACAGAGCGATTAAGTTTAGATTTCCATATAAACAAAAAATATTTGCAGTATTTAATTAATTGCAAAGAATATGAATTACATATATGTATACATCCTTAGTAGTATATGCACATATGCATTGATGTGTGTTCACTAACAGATTTATCTTATCGGATTCACTATATAAAAACAATTAGTATTTAAATCTTTCGATTATTCTACACACGTACATATACATACATATGTACATATGCAATATATACATAAACATGTACAGACGAATGTATTTTTTTTTTAATTCAATTCATGGCCCAAAGAAAATTTATATATGTACATACATACATAAATACTTACCGCCATAACAGCAGTTATTTAAATTAATAAAGCACGACTATAACACGAAATGCTGCCAGCTAACTGGTTTGATATGCATACAAACATTTAAATACAAATACATACAGATTGTTGTTGCATCATTTGGTATCCCTTATGAAAATATTAAAAACGCAATAAAACAAGTTGTAGCAGAATTTAAAGTTCCAATGAATAGAAAATTTAAATTTTACGTAATGTGCAATACTCGTAATAATTGAAGATGTACCGGTTAAACTGGCTGACGAACAGAGGAACGCAATAGCTATTGAAATTAGCTTAGCAGAAGTCTAATGAAATAGAAAAAAAGTACCAAGTAAACAAGAACAAGGAAAAATCTAATGAAATTGTTTAGAACATGACATCAGCGTTAAAATATCGGCAACGATGATGAACATAACAATTGCTAACCTCTTGGGGAAAATCGGTGAATGATGCCACATTTTATTAATTTACAGCTTGAGCTATGTCGGCCAAACCCCAGGTAAAGTATGAAATATTTAACTCACTATATATATAATATAGTATTGAAATTACTAAAAATATGAATCAGAATGCGAATGCGAAGAGAAAAAAAGCAGGCTGCAAAACGTATACGATAACAAGTAAGAAAGTCTAAGTTCGGGCGGAGCCGAACATTAAATACCCGGCGCTAGTATTAAATATACGTTTTTCACCTTTCCGAAAGCTAACGCTAGATGGTAAGCCGGGGTGTATCAATTTTGAGTAAATTAGCGTCCTTAAATTTCGAAATATTGAAGTTTCAAGCATTTCTGAAATTTACCGTTATATGAAAAGCGGCCGTAATTTTAGTCCGATTTCAATAATTTTCAACGTTTTGCTTCTGTGTGGTAAGTACAATAACCACACCGAGTTTGGTACAAATTGGTAGAACGGTTACCGATATACATATATGTGATCATAAGTGGGCGGTGCCCCGCCCATTTTCCAAAATTGTACCATAAAAGTATTTCTTGGTAAAGAATTTTTGCAAGCATCAATTTTGAATAAATTAGCTTCAATATTTACTGATTTATCGAAGATTTTGTATTTCTCTAAATTACCGTTATATGGGATGTGGGCGTGGTTAT
>NW_016158805.1:0-11936 GCF_001687245.7 Rhagoletis zephyria | reverse complement strand
CTATATCTATCTCGATTCGTTTTGCCTGTTACAAACAACCGTTATGTGAACAAAGTTATAATACCCTTGTGCACAAGTGCGCTCGGGTATAAAAAAGTGACATGGGACACGATATTAAGTGATTGTAATTAATGGTGCCATTGCTAAAATGATATCGATATGATCCTTATATCGTCGGTAATACTGTAAAATGGTCGTTGTCGACGCATATCGGACTACTAGATAAGTGTTTTCAATAGATAGAGTGAAATTATGAAACATGAAAACTAACAAAAACCTTACTTTTAATTTATTTAACGTGAAAAGTTTCTTTTTTACTTTCTTTCAGTCTTAAATAAGTTTATTTTCTGTATACTTAACGCATATGTTTCGATTGTGGACTCTTCTGCCTGTATCTTTTGAACAGAAGCAACAAATAGTAGTAGCAGTAGTAGTAGTGCATGTTATGTACAAAAAAAATACCTGAAATTAACGGTATTTTGTAGCCACTTGAAACTTGCACTTCATTACACTAAAATTTAATAGTAGTAGTCCCAAAAAAATTAAAATTTTTAAGAACGAAAATTAGTTTAAATTAAGCACATTATTGAGCTTTTCAAAGCCGAGAAATTAAATGAATTTCAAGCCGCCCGGTAAAAATATGGAAAAGTATTTATGTCGCTAAATATATTAATGTAGCTTAAAATTCTATGATTTTATCGATATAGTAGGCATATGTAAAGTGTTGTATGTAAGTATGTATATATTTTGGTCAAAAAAATAAAGTCGGAATTTTAATGCTCTCACTTCCTGATATTGTTCTATATCGAAAAAGAAATGCCCGTTTTTTTAATCAAACAATAACGAGCCGCTGAAAGCGCTCAAAGTTTACCATGTATTTAAGATTGGAAAAAAGAAATTTTTCATAGAAATGGTGTATACTTAATCCTTGAAAATCTATATTTTGCTATCGGTAAAGAATATTACTCAATTGCTTATTTAACAATTGTTTCATATTACTATCAAACTCCCGAGAAAACTGCAACTATTTAGTTTCATATGAGTTTGTTAGTAATCATTGGTTTAATTAAGCATGAAAAGCTGCGAAACTAAGTAAAAAATTTTGTAATTTGAAGTTACCTTAAAACTTGATTTGCGGACATTAGACTTATACGTAATAGTTCATTTTCCCCAAGCATTAACTACAGTTTATACCTATTGGAAAAACGGAAGTTACAACCCGAAAGACATAATTGCTCATATTAATTACAAGCAAACGAAAGTAAAAAAGCAAAAATTAAGAAATAAGAAATAAGAAATAAGAAATAAGTCTTGCCGGCCTCCGCATGTTAACATTCTCGGAAGTTACCTGAGCTCCTAACTGCATTTAAGCGTTTGGTAAAAATGAGCTATTACGGAATTATCAACAAGCTATGGAAAGTTTTGTTTATCTATATGCTTATTTAAATCGGTTAAGGGGAATTGCTCATAATTCCATTCTAGGGAAATGAAGTGAAGGGAAAACAATGGGCACTTCATGAGGCATCAATTATATATGTACATATGTACATATGTATAAAAATATTTGTACATATAAAAACTATGCTGTAGAAAGCAGCAATTTTCTCTGCGGCGTGTACAATTTTATGTAACTAATTACATATATAAGTTTTTTCATGACTGCATTTACGTACAAATGCATTACTAAATAGCAGCATTTATTGTAGTACATTCATACCTACCTAACTACATACATATGTATGCAGTATGTATATGTCGCAGCGAACTGCAGTTAGCTGAAAAATAGCCGCAAAACATTGATAATCCAGCAAAAAAAAACAGTTATGTGCTAAAAGCCCATACAAACATATGTACAAATGTACAATTAGTGATACATACATATATATGTATATATACAAACTAATGATTGCTCCTCGAGGCGCACACAAATGAGATTATTGTAACTAAATTTGCTTAAATGTGCCACAGCAATTACTACAAACAGACAGACGCTAGATAAGTTTACAGATTGGTAATTTGTCAGTAAGTCAGTCGGTCAGCCGGTCAAACAATTATATCAGTGGCTTTTAGGTGTCAGGTGTAACAAAGCGATTAGTACAATCGAATTGAGTCCCCGCTTACCTTGTTATAGACTCAATTTAATTATTTATTATTGTTTTACGAGTATTGACAATAATTTTAATTGTTAATTGAAATCGACATTGAACACATGCAAATGTAGTGGATTCTTTTTTCAAAAAAGTACGTATATACATACAGAATGATAAAGGTATGCTCGTCGCTTATGTAAGCCTGCTCAATGCAATACCAGTGACAAAAAAAAAGCTTGTAAAAAGAAGTAGTACTTGGACAGTAGGAAGTTTAGTTCGGGCTAAAGTCCCACAATGACGGGTATAGGCTTTGGATACTTCATTCTCGTAAAAAAGGTATTTTTTTTAATTTTCAACAAAGTCTTCGACAATATGTTTTTTCCGAAATATGGAATATTTTATTTACTGTACAAGCTGTACAAGCGGGTGGCATTTCGATCCACCGTGAAATGGAATGATTTGCGACTCCGCGCGTGTGTTTCAGTACAACAGTTTTGGTGTCACGATGACCCAGCAAGAAAATCGCCACCTTTTTATATAGGTGCATGGCAACAAGGACCTTTGACCATGTAGGAAATATGAAAAGTTAGTCTAGAATTTAGCTTGCGCCGTGGCCTTCACGACAATCAAATTATACTATACATATATATGTAGCTGCATCCTAGTCGTCTTTCGGATTTGCCAATAACCGCATGTAATTAAAAGCTGCAGCACGCAACAAGATATAATAATTAAATTTTTATACTTAATGTTTGTGCGTTATCGTGAATTTGTATGCTAAAATGTCTCCTCCCTAATTATATTTTCGCGACTGTAGTTGAGTCTGCAGGAAATTCGCATTTCTTTTAGTTTCTATAACAGATTTGTTAGAAAATATTTGGATGTTACTACATCTGTTATATAAAGGGTTCTACAATAAGAGCGGGTAGATATTATGCAATCTATGTGTGAGTTATTAATAAAATATCGTTCAAATAAAGGGGTATAAAAACGTTTACAAAAAGCTTTCTTTTGAAAATGTTTAGTGGGGTTATATTCTTTATTGTAAGTTTATATTTCTACGCTTATAACCAAAGATCCATTTCGATTATATTATGCTTACTTTCAAGCGTTTTATGAACAAAAAATCAACGTTTTGTAAGCTTAATGTTTATAATTGTAAACTTAAAAAAAAAAACTTTATTTAAGTTTATTTTGCTTGCTGGGTATTTACATATCTGTTTTTTTTTTATACTTTTAGGCAATGTCATTTTTTTTTCATTTCCACCAAAATCAAATTTACATTGGTATACATATGGTTGTCGTCCTCTTTTAGCACTGCACGCCACCACAAATTCATTCAACACTTCAACTATTCATCTTCACCCAAAAATAGCTGAAGGGCTGCAACCACAGCAAAGAGTGTCCACTTAATCTTTTTTATAGTATGGCAACTTAAGCTACTGAGGTACAGAAATTAAAACAAAAGCAAAATATGTTAGAGTGTGTTAAGTGCTTGGTTAAAAGTAAGTAAGCACTTTTGGTGACAACAAAGGCAGAATCAAAATGGTAACACGTGAAATGGAGGGTGACAGGTGTCTGGGTCACCAAGCACATGTGTACATATACATATGTATATGTATGTATGTAGGTAAGGATGCATATTCTTACATATATGTAAATAAAAAGAATACTAGATATACAGTATATGCAGTATATACAAATATGCATATATACATTTATGTATGTACTTTTATATAAAAGCCAAGCTGACATGAATTTAGTTCTATTGTAGTTGCATGCACGCAAGCATTTATGACAGCACAATCATGTCATGAATGCATTTACATATCAAGGTATGTAAATAATGTAAGAGTTTTGTCCACGCGCCAACGTAGTTGTACATTTTTAATAAAACTATTGCTTATATGAAAATAATAAGTATGTTGTATTGTTGCTGTCATTTGCTAAGTAAAAATTTATTAAAGCCCAATTATATGTACATATATGTAAAGTTGGAAATTTGGTCCAGTGCCCTAAAAAGCTGAACATATCAACTTTTCCGCTTCTTTCTTTAATTTTACTGTTTCCATATAGGGGTTCAAAAATCGATTTAATTGGCTTTCAAAAAAAATTGTTTCTTCAACGCTATCAAACTTCTTATTTACATACTTATATACCTTCATAAGTATGTACATTGATAACTATTTTTTAATATATGAACAACCCCCGCTCGTCTATTTGTTTCGTTCGCCCTTTTTTCATTTCATTGGCACTTAATTATTGTGTTGCCTTCATTTTCAATTGATGATGTGAAGGCTTCTCATTTTTTATTGTTTTGAATTGCTTGCTTCTAAGTTGTTAAAGACATGCCAACAACTGAATGTCGACGTTAGTAAATGCGATGTTGTTATTGTTGCCTTTGCAAAATGCCGATCGTCAGCAGCCCGCACATACAGTCATGGGAAAAATAATAGGAACCGTACATTTAGACCAATTTTAACATTTCTCCTTTTTATAAAAATGCAACTCATTCTCTAACAGAAACCATATGAGCAAATCTCATGAGTTTGCCGGAAAAAAACGCTTAAGCATTCTTCTGACATTCACAAAATTTTATGCTGCCTCCGAACGGTAAATGTTTTAATGAGAAGCTCTTTCAAGGCAGAAATACATTCGGAGTCTTGCTATTCCTGCTGAGGCAAGACTGTTGATATTAGATTATGATCGGACCAGGGATCGAACCCAGGTCCTCCGGAACACACCTCTAAGCACTCAGCTAAAGCGGTAACCAGTCGAATTACATCAATGATAATATCGGCAAGAAAAAACGTTGCAATATTTCTTTCGTATGAATATTGTGTAGAGTTTCATTTTTCCGATAACGATTAAACGGTCACAAACTGGTCAGATTGGTGTTGAGCAATTCGTATCATGTTTTTTTTCTGTTCAGTTTTCGGCTCTAATTAAAGTCAAACTGAAATTTTATCAAATAAGGTATGTATTTGTTTTTATTTTATGGCTTTATTGATATGATATGATATTAAACAAAAACAGTAACTTCTGATTCTAGTAGCAAAACTTACCATTTCCATGGTATATATCTATTATCGAGTGTGCTGAGTTCGGTTTATCATTTCTTTATGAATAGACTAACGCCATAACTATGCTTGCAAATTTATTTCGAAAATCATGGTTCGCTAACGGGACTATTACCGTGCGCTACGCCCATTTAGCGGTCGACATTATCGTCCATCCCAGCCACTAATTCGGCTAACTATGGATCGTTTTCGGACCACATTTATTCTAAAGGATAATATGCGACCGCAGAGATGTTGAACAGTGCGTATCGAAGATGCTCAGCATCAGCCCAAATGTGTTAATTCGCCATCGCGCGCAAGCTGTGGAGCTGTGTGTGTAAAAATGAGCACAGCGAGAACGTTCTTCCAAAAAATTTGCGCCTTATATAAAGCTTATTTTATATGATCATAAGGTTTCTAATCTAATGCCTGAAATCTGTACGGAAAGTCATTCGTGATTTCGCCGTGATGATATCATCAGGTCATAAGTTTTCTCTCTTTCTCTGAGAGACACCCTTATGCCTAAGTGTTATAGGTCGTATAAAATAAGGCTTACATAAGCCCTTATAATAAGGCCTCACATGGAGTATAGTAACCTTATTATAAGGCTTATAGATCATGTCAAAAAAACACTGCAAATAGCGCCGCTAGCGTATTCCTTATTTCTTACAACTGCTTACACCATTTTTGCTGGGTTGCCTCCAACGTTGCGATCGCTATAGAGCCGTGATGGGCATCGCCTTGCCCGCGGACAGGCCAAGTAAAAGCTCTATCTGGAAGCCTTGGAAGACAACATTGGCAATGGTTCCCGCCAAGATAAGGCCGCTTGAAAAGGCGGTGGTAAACCGGACTTCCAGAAAGCGCCGCATCGGCACTCCAATAAATTATCTTTCGTTGAACAAAAAGGAAAGCAAGAAGGAAATTTGGCAAAGTTTTATCTGTTGAGCCCTAAAAAGCTTATCAAACTTTATTCGGAAGAGCAACTTAAATATTCGAAAGTGCATTATTTAGTTATACACAAATAATACACCTAAAGAGCCTAGTAAAACAGGAATATCTACTTATGTTGTACCGCTTTAACACTATGAAAAAAAATTTATTGTATCGGAAAATTTCTATTATGAATCTTTTTATTACTTTTTTCATAGCTTACTACCTAAAACCCACCCAAATTGCTAATAAGTTCTTTAATGTGAAAACCATCGCAGGCCTGTGTAATAGTTCCGTTTCCCTACTTTTCATAGAAAGTCGCAAAGCAGTACCTCGGATGGACAATAGAAAAGATTTATGTATGTGCGTTTCAACATTACTTTACAACGATTACTTCAATCACTAATGTCTGTTTAGAGTTCTAATAAATTTATTAATGAAATTGTTTTAATAAACCTAAATTCTTCTCTTTGGTCTGCTTATATTATTTTGACGCAGCAATTTGGCTTTATTGAAAAATAAAAATTGTTAAAAATTTGTGGAGTTTCCTTACGTTTTGATTTACATATTTATGTTAACAAATGAATTTATACGCTGAAGATAGTACATAGTATAACCAAGGGTGGTACAAATTAAATAAAGTCGGAATTTTAATGATCTCACCCCCAAGGATTGTGCTATATCTAAAATATATACATACCTACCTTCATTATTTATTTTGAAATCAAAAAATATTTCGATATCGCTCAAAGCGCTCAAAGTTTTTCACTTGTTTTATATGGGGAAAAACAACTTTTTGTTGAAATGGTATGGAATTCTGGAAAATCATTATTTTCGGTTCGGAAAACTCTGGTTCTCTTCAGAAGACTCCAAAAATAATACCCAATTGTTTATTTAATCATTTTGCGATGGCAAATATTTTTTATTTATCCCCCCCTATAAATTTCACTAACTCGATCAATTTTGACTTATATACCCTTGAAATTTCGATATTTCGATAAATCAACAAATTTTAGTAATTCAATAAATATCGATAACTCGATAAGTTTAAAGAACTGGATGCATTACGTTAACCCGAAAATTTTCGGTAATTCTATAAATAATTATCATTCAATAAATATCGATAAATTGATAAATTTCATTAAATTGATAAATTTCGATTATCCTATACATTTTTATAACTATAAATATTGATCAATTTAAATAATTCGATACATTGCGATAAGTTTCGATAACTATAAACTTAAATGATTCGATAAATTCCGGTAACGGTTCGGTAGAATCGCCAACGGTGACCAAATTTATGTTAGCGTATCAATATATAGGCATATTTCCACGGAGCTCTTCATCATTTTATCCAGCTGTCTATAGGAATTTTTGCTGTCAAAGTGACATCAGAATGATACATCTCCCCTAACGAAACACACATAATAACTAATTTTCCAAACAAAGTCACAAAATTATTTCATTCGAAAGTAATTGCCTTAAAGAAATACGAGCACATATGCATTTGATTTATGTGAGTTATGCACAAGTTCAAAAAAAAATTATATTAGTACCCTTGAATTATGTACTTAAAAGCCCAATACAACATGAAAATCTTTTGATTGAAAACATTTAAAAGGCTTATCTAAACAATGAGCATTCAGCGAATTATGTAAATCAATGTGATGTGAAAATATGCTTTATATTTCTTAGCTTAACTATTCACGTATTTAAATCACATAAAATAAAATGTATGTATGTACTTTATGGGTCATAAGCGTACACTTAATTCAAATTGGATCATCGTTTTTGAGTGTTTTAATTTTCAAAGTCGATTTGAGTATAGGCCAAAATGAATGGTTTCTGAAGAGCGCGAAGTTATGGATGCAATTGCAATCAGAAGTGTGAATGCATCACACACAGATGTACCCAGTTTTAAAATGGTATACACATACGAATTTATATGCCGCGAGAAAAGGTAAAAAAAAAATAACTACAGACTGTGTTGACTCCATGTCCATCGGCTGGTACACCGAGGCAAAGACAGACACAGAGGGAGAGAGAGAGCGCGCTCGATTGGCAAAACCATAAAAAAAAATGTTGATAGAAGAAGATAGTCAGTAAAAGCAGGAGAGAAAATGAGTTTACATGTGAAAACAAGGAGCGTACGAGAGAGCAAGAGACTAACGAAAGAGTTTAGATAGAGTTATAGAAAATAGAAGTAAGTTCGTTTATGGGATACCTAAACAATTTCCGTTTAACTATCTGTGAACTGTAAATGATAGAGACAATTTATAACAGACTTACCGGAACTGAAATGTGAGCGTTTGGTTTGTTCATTTTCCGGATCGGTATCTAGTGGCCTTTTTCTAGAATCGCCGATTTCGGGGCTTGGGCATGTTTCCATAGCTGCGTCTTCGGCCATTTTAACCTGAATTTTTACTACTCGCGCTACTAACTGTTCTTGAATAACTTGAAGTGTGTGAGTATGTTTTGGTTGGTTGCTGCTTGTTAGCTTTGTTTTAGTGCTTTGGCATAGACGTTTGCCTGATTTAGTTAAGTGCTTACTTGCTTGCGCTTTTGTTAAGTTTTTGGTAATTTATCAGCACGTGCTTTGTAAACTTTTATTTACTTTTTATTTGGATTTGGTTGATCGGTAATGATTGAACTGAGGTGTTTGTTGTGTCTGTTTCTCTTTTATTGTTTTTTTTTTTGTCTTTTTGAACTTTTCTATAAACTTGTCAAATGAATAACTTTGGTGTTGCGAGCGATCTTACTATGGACGATCTGCTCTGACTGACTTTGAATTTACATCTACAACGCGCTCCTTTCACGGTCAGACTCTTGTTTGACTGCTTGATTTTTTATTTTTTTCAACAGCTTGCTCTCTCTCACTCCTATTTGCGCGTTTTAAAACTCGCTTTCGTTTCGTAAACGCATATGAGCTGATTGTGTGTTTTTTTTTTATATTATCTAATTATTCGCCCTTTTGCCTGCCCAATGTGGTGTCGCAATGATGATTATTCACTGTTTAAAGCAGATTTGTGGATGCAGAGATGCAAATGCGAGACGATGTGATTTTTTGCCTGTTTCTTTTTTGTTTTGGCTTTTTAATTCAACTCGATGCGGGACGATGCAATGCAGTAGATGCGATTAATTTTCGTGTAGATCGACCAGATCGGCAACAGATACTTTTTTGAGTTACAGCCTGTTTATCAAGCTTAACAGCTTATTTGCTTTTGCTTTATTATTTTGCTCTGCTTCGCACTTTGGCTACTGGCAATCGTTTATAATTTTACTGTATCTTGCACCGTTATTCCGATCTGCGACGCCGACACTGTGGTTTTTGTTTTACAGCACTAAGGTGTTTAGATGCTCTGCTTGGGATAGTTTTGCCTGATCTTATCTGATGACTTTGTTTTGATGGCTGAATTGTTTGGTGGTTGTACGGTTCACTGAGGTCTGTTTGCTACTCTTGATCTTGGTGAATTCGTCGCTAAAAGCAAATGCAACACGCAAACTTTTATGGGATGCTTTTTATTGATCCTTTATTTTTGATGGTAGTGGTAGTTGGTGGTTGTGGTGGTGGTGGTGGTAGTAGTAGTAGTAGTAGTAATAGTAGTACATAGTAGTAGTAGTGGTGGTGGTGGTGGTGGTTGTGGTAGTGGTGGTTTTGTGGTGGATTTGAATGTGCGAATCGATTATTTGATTTTTGTTTGTATGGAAAAAGAAAAAAAGAAAAAAATATTTATGAATAAATGCAGCATAATAATAATAACAATAAGAATAACAATATAAGTACAAAGACAACATTAAATAGTAATAAATATATAGCGATTTATCGATATTTTTGCGCTTATATTTATATACATATGTATGTAAGTATGTATGTAATTATGCAATAAAATACGATTAATGGTAAACACATTCATTATTCGAATAAAATTTTACAATGAGCTGGCTGAAAAAGAGACTGTAAGTAAAAAAGCTGATCACTAAACTGGAGATCGACCATCGATTAATGATATGATGGACAAAGCTGATTAAATAAATACACAAAACACACGAACACATAGATAGAGAGAGAGAGAGAGAGCAAGCGCGAGATAAAAAGACAGAAAAAACGACTGGTACGGTAAGAACAGGACTGTGACCCCTGATCACGGAATATAAACGCAAGAATGTTTTAATGAATTGCAGAACCACCAGGAAGTTAACTTTTTCTGCTGTAATTTCTATCTTTTATCTATCAATCCAAGCCAAGGTCACTATTGAACATGTTGTATGTTTAATAAAAAGATAGTTGGCACAAAATTTATACTGCTTTGAAAGCTTTAAAGAAACAATCTGCGAATCCAACGCAAAGATTAGAGGCGACTGCTAGTTGCAGAGAGAAATTTAAACTAAAAGAAAAAATGTCAATTAAAATAAAAGAAAAAATAAATAAATATGTTACTAAAAATGTAATGATTTTAAATTAAATAAAAATTATATTGAGAAAAGAAACAAAAATAAAAAATTCATTCCGAAAAATTTTATGAGATTAAAAACAAATATTTTTTCTCTTTAAAACAATAAAATCCAAAAGGAAATTAAAAACAAATAAGTTTCTGAAGATCAAATTAATTTATAAAGTGTACGATTATTTTTTTTAGGACAATGAAATCTAATAATAATTTAATTTAAAGAAATTAAATTAAAAAATAAAAAATAAAAAAAGAATTGAAACTAGAAAAAAGGATTACTCGACGTCTCGACTGCTTTGTCCGCTGGCTATTGTGACTTTTGCAGCGGTGCAGGTAAAATTTGTGCTTTCTGGTAGTAAAGCTTTTCCCCACGAGTGGCGAATAAGATGGCTTTTATCCTAAGACTTTTGTGCTAAGTAAAACCATGCCAACATTTTTGTTCTTAACTATCGAAACCAGATAAATTTTCGAGGACCTCACTTACAACTTGTGAACCCCATGTTTTTTTACGCCAACGCAGAGCCCACCAGTAGACTCCAGGGCGTCCGCCTCCACCACTTTGGCAATCACTGATTGAAAGCCAAAAACACTGATCGTCTATCACTAGAGAAAACTTTACTTAAATTACTTGCGACAAAATAAAAATTTTTCTTACACATTTTGTTTTGTTACATTGCTCGTTCCATAACTGCAAATAAGCATTTGATTTCGAATGGTTTGATATTTTGCCATGAATCTGCGTAATTGCCTTTTCAGAATTCGTTAATTCGTTTTTACTATTTTTGGCCGCTATAGTCAGATTGTCTATTTTTTGTCATATACTTATGTACATTTTTACACGAATATTTCATTGATAGATATTTAAAACATTGATTGAATTTTCGATTAAAATCGAAAAGGCGTTCATTAATGAATAGCTAAGAAATATATGTGGATGTAGAAAGAGTCACAACTCCAAAATAATTTTGGTGGATTTTTTTTGCATAAATCAATTCGTAGGATTTTTCTCAAATTAATTAAAATATTTTTTTTTCATGGTTATATTCTCTCACTAGAAAACAACAGTCGTTTTAACTGTTTTTGTATAGCTTGCGTTGAGTCTGTACGATCCGCAAGCAGTTATATTTCCGGATCGAATTTTTGAGTTGCGCATCTTTTGAAGACGGTCACCAATCCCGCCGTTTTCAGCGATTAGGTGTGCGTGTCCACACATCTACGCATGTAAAAGTTTGTATTTTTATTATTATTAACAAAAAAGTTGATTTATCGATTATGTATATTATATCGCTTAGGCTGCTCACAAGTGTCTTCTTTATCTACTGAATAACGCACACAGTTTTGACCTTGAAACATCTCATTTTTCTATGCTGCCAATAGCACAGCAATTATTTCCGGCTCAAAATCAG
>NW_016158804.1:95494-110362 GCF_001687245.7 Rhagoletis zephyria | reverse complement strand
AAACGTCGCCTTTATAGCAGCGAAAACTAGGTGCGCTCCAAAGAGAGAAGAAACAACCGTTCCGAGCTTGGAGCTTCAAGCCGCTGTCTTGGGAAGCCGACTTAAAACATTAGTAGAAGAATGTCTCGATCGAAATGTAAACGACGCCACGTTTTGGATTGACTCAAAAACGGTTCTTCTGTGGATTTTATCTACGAAACGTGATTTTAAGCAGTTCGTCGCTAGTCGAATTTCGGAAGTTCTATCAGTAACCTCATCAAGTCAATGGCGGTGGATTCCATCGGCGCTTAACGTGGCAGATGAAGCCACAAAGTTTAAAGCTTCTCCAAAATGTCAAACTGATTCGCGTTGGATACAAGGCCCAGATTTTCTTTATGACAACGATAACACATGGCCCATGGAGCCAGCAACTTGTATTCCAATCCCTGCGCGTCTGAAGAGCATAATAAGAAGATTGTACTTATAATCCACAATAGGGGCATAATAGATGTCACAAAATATTCCTCTTTTATAAAGTTACAGCGAGTTGTGGCTTGGGTTTTACGCTTTGTAAATAACTTAAAAGTAAGGTCACGTCTGCTTGGAGAGTTGCAGCCGAAAGAGTTATCAATCGCTGAACATTTTATCTGTCGTCGGGCTCAGCTCCAGTTCTTTGAAGAAGAAATCATTGCCTTGCCAAATCTAGTCAACTGTATCAGCTAACACCAAAGTTAGATGCGAGTGGAGTGTTGCGTGTTAATGGTCGAATCGATGCCGCCTACTTCCTTCCCGAGTCAGCTCGTTGTCCAATCATTCTTCCTCGTCACCATCAGCTTTAAGTATTAGTGATGGACTATTATCACAAAAAGAATCATCATCAGAACAATAAATTAATAATAAATGAGGTGCGTCAGCGGTACTGGATACCGCGTTCGAATTCGTTGTTGAAAGAGGTCCAAAGAAAATGTCCAGTGTGTATCCGGCAAAGGGCTAAGCCAGCAGTACCATTAATGGGTCAGCTACCACCAGATCGTTTGACACCATATGTTCGTCCATTTTCATATACTGCGGGCCATTCCTCGTTGCTGTGGGTCGACGTCGCGAGAAACGGTGGATAGCATTATTCACTTGTTTAACAACAAGAGCCGTGCATCTGGAAGTGGCTGTGGACCTGTCTACAGATGCGTTTATACTTTGCTTAAGGAATTTCGTTAACCGGCGGGGAGTACCAGTGCGGATAAGGAGTGATAATGGCACGAATTTCATCGGCGCCCAGAGCGAATTGAAGAGAGAAGAGAGAGTTTTTGATTTGGACGTAATTCAACGAGAAACAGCTAAAGAAGGAATTGAGTGGATCTTTAATTGCCCGGCTAATCCATCTGCCGGAGGATGTTGGGAGCGACTCGTTCAGTGCGTTAAAAGAATATTGCAGCGAGTTTTAAAAGAGGAAGCGCCTCGCTTGGAGACGTTTCGAAGTGTGTTAATAGAGGCCGAGAGTATCATTAACAGCCGACCATTGACCGACATACCACTTTCACCTGATAGTCCGGAACCATTGACATCCAATCATTTTTTACTAGGGTGCATGAATTCAACTCAAACGCCGTCTGATTATGAAGAGAGAGTCTGTTTGCGCAAGCAATGGAAAATAGCGCAGAACTTAAAAGACCGTTTTTGGAAACGGTGGGTCAAGGAGTATTTGCCGCAACTACTGAGGCGTCCGAAATGGCGAACAGAGGTTCAACCGTTAAAGCCGGGCAAGTTTGTAATTGTGTGCGACCCGAGTCTTCCACGAAGTCAATGGCAAACTGGCCGTATAGTTGATGTCTCTTCCGCTAAAGATGGACAGGTGCGAAGCGCGAGGGTACGCACAACACATGGCATTATACGACGTCCGTCATCGAAGCTAGCCGCTCTTGAGTTGTGAATCCCAAGGATTCACCGGGGTGCGGGATGTCAGCAAGGCAACCCAGAGGATTGGCCTTTGTTTAGAGCTAGCTACAGAGATACCACTACCGAATTTGGATACAATAATAGGCAGAATTTAATGCGACTTCATAAAGGATTACATGGTCATGCTAAGCGAGTAGTTTCTTCATTGTTAATTATTCCCGACAATGTGCCTCTTGTGTTGGAAGAGCTCAAATGCAAAAAATTCAACAGTTTCTAGCTATTAGTTAAACCCAACTTGAAAAAGTTGTTGAATTGTCAAATCAAGATCGAAACGTCGTCGCGTTCTTGAGGTCAGCAAACTGTGAACAACATTTGTTGAATCCAATGTTATTAGAGCAACTTATTCTTAAGCTTCCACCCTCAAAGCAGTTTGAGTGGAGTCGGCATTCAGCAACAACGTCACCGTATCCGACTATGGAAGATTTCGCTAATTGGATTACCGACCTTGCCAGGGTTGTTACTCTTATGCCATCAATGTTTTCTTCATCGCAGCGAAACGTTCCACAGTCATCGTCAGCCATGCGATCATATACTCTAACACCGAATCGTTCGTCGAATGCAAATGTGCCACGTCGAGTGCTTTACAGCAGTGGGACCGAGGCAAACCAACAAACGCAAATGCCGGAAAAGCAAATGTCCTGCGTTAAATGTCAGCAGAATCATAAGTTAAACGTCTGCAAAGAGTTTAAAGCACTCAGTGTTAACAATAGATGGAAGTTGGTAAAGGCCAACCGCCTATGTTTTGGTTGCCTTCAACGAGGACATAGTCTACTGGAATGCAGGTCAAAAAAGGAATGGGGGCTTGATGATTGTAACCGCAATCACAATCTGTTGTTGCATCAGGCAGTTAATTTAAAAGGTGAGACGTCTGCCTCAGTACAACCTGCTGTGATGTCACCTATACAGGCCAATAGTGAACATTTATTGAATTGTCGCGTTGATAACCAGAGCACCTGTTTATTCAAAATCTTGCCAGTTAGTCTAGTCGGACCTCGTAAATGTATTACAGTCTACGCGATGGTTGATGAAGGGTCATCTATAACCTTGCTTGAGGAAGGTATCGCCAATGAGCTTGGGGTTAAAGGTCGCGTTGTACCAATCACTTTACAATGGTATAACGAAAATCAAATTACTGAAAGGTCTCGAGTAGTTAACTTGGACATTAAAACGGAACATAATACCATGCCGTCGCAATTAAAGAATGTACACACGGTAAAGAGTTTAGATTTGCCAATACAAACATTCAATCGAAGTCAGTTCAGACATTTTGATAACTTGCCGATAGCAAGCTATGTTGCTGCTAAGCCCTCGTTGCTTATTGGGTTAGATAATAGTCATTTAAGTATCGCCAAGCAAACAGTAAGCGCTGGCAACAACGAACCTATTGCCACTGAAACTTCGTTGGGTTGGGTAGTTTATGTATCAGCTCTATCTAAGGTCAATCCTACAGCGCAAATTTTCCACGTCCGGAAATCGTTCACTACAAATAAATTACATCAATTAGTAGACGAGTACTTTAGTGTAGAAATTTTCGGAGTAAAGCCAACAGATACTCCTTTGGAATCGACTGAAGACATTCGTGCCAGTGAATTTCTGCGGGTAACAACAAAAAATATAGGAAACCGGTATGAAGTTGGATTGTTGTGGCGTGACGATCACATCAGATTACCGCAGAGCTACGAAATGGCCAAACGTAGACTAATTCACATCGAAAACAAAATGTTAATAGATGAAGCGTATGCCAAATGCTATAAAGCTGAGATAAATAAATACGTAGACAAAGGGTATGCCAAATTATTGTCCACTGCCGAAGCTCGAGAGCAAGGGCCAACTATTTGGTATCTGCCACATTTTGGGGTAGTAAACCCGCATAAACCACATAAGTTACGTATCGTATTCGATGCAGCCGCCGCCGTTGCTAATATTTCTTTAAATTCTGTTTTTCTAAAAGGACCGGAACGGGCGCAACCGTTAATGGTCATAATGTATAAGTTTCGTCAACGTATAATTGCGGTTGCGGGTGACATAGAGGAAATCTTCTCACAGGTTAAGATAAGACTTGCTGACGTTCATGCGCAACGATTCCTATGGAGGGATGGGAATCAGTCAAATGACATTGAGACATATGCGATGACATCAATGATATTTGGTGCCGCATGTTCGCCATGTGCCGCAGAGTACATTAAGAATTTTAACGCCGCTCAGTTCAATGAAGTTATGCCAAGGGGTGCCAAAGCTGTTATCGAGAATACTTACGTAGACGATCTCGTAATCAGTTTCGATAACGTTATCGAAGCTAGTGAAGTAGTTAAGGAAGCTATAGCTATAAACGCCGCCTCTGGATTCCGTGTAAGGAACTTTGTCTCAAATTGTAAGAGGTTACAACACCAGCTAAATAACAGTGTCGCCGCATCGTTAGACATTATAAATAGGGCACGTCAACCCAAAACCGATAAAATTTTGGGCATGTATTGGACGTGTTGGAATTTCAGTTTAGATTCCACAAGATACCTCTAGGGATGCAAACGATGCATCGATGTTTTTGAAACATCGATAATATCGGTTCAATTTTCGATGTTTGCCATCGATGTTTACAATACACTAACATCGCGAAATTGACAATACATNTCGATATATCGATGTTTCTCTGGCGATATATTTTAGCCTCGATGTTCTTTTCTCCGATGCATCGTAACATCGATCTATCGATGTTACTGCTCAAAATTTGCATCCCTAGATACCTCGAGAAGTCATCGATTGTAAACGACCACCAACAAAGAGAGAACTTTTGGGGTTAGTCATGGCCATTTACGACCCATTTGGTCTATAAGCTAACGTCACCATAACGGCCAAATTGATACTTCAAGCCACGTGGAAACAACCGATCGATTGGGATGATCCATTGCCTTGTGAACTAGAGTCGCGGTGGATAATGTGGTGGAAAGCATTCCAGGACATCAAACACTTCGCAGTACCAAGATGCATTTCGCCAATTTACACAACTGCAGAAAACTTGGAATTGCATGTCTTCGTTGACGCAAGTGATACTGCCTATGCCGCAGTGGTATATCTGCGCTTGAAAAAAGCACAAGAGGTAAACGTCGCCTTTATAGCAGTGAAAACTAGGTGCGCTCCAAAGAGAGAAACAACCGTTCCGCGCTTGGAGCTTCAAGCCGCCGTCTTGGGAAGCCGACTTAAAACATTAGTAGAAGAATGTCTTGATCGAACTGTAAACGACGTCACGTTTTGGAGTGACTCAAAAACGGTTCTTCTGTGGATTCGGTCTACGAAACGTGATTTTAAGCAGTTCGTCGCTAGTCGAATTTCGGAGGTCCTATCAGTAACCTCATCAAGTCAATGGCGGTGGATTCCATCGGCGCTTAACGTGGCAGATGAAGCCACGAAGTTTAAAGCTTCTCCAAAATGTCAAACTGATTCGCGTTGGATACAAGGCCCAGATTTTCTGTATGACAACGATAACACATGGCCCATGGAGCCAGCAAACTTGTATTCCAATCCCTGCGCGTCTGAAGAGCATAATAACAAGATTGTACTTATAATCCACAATAGCGACATAATATATGTCACAAAATATTCCTCTTTTATAAAGTTACAGCGAGTTGTGGCTTGGGTTTTACGCTTTGTAAATAACTTAAAAGTAAGGTCACGTCTGCTTGGAGAGTTGCAGCCGAAAGAGTTATCAATCGCTGAACATTTTATCTGTCGTCGGGCTCAGCTCCAGTTCTTTGAAGAAGAAATCATTGCCTTGCCAAATCTAGTCAACTGTATCAGCTAACACCAAAGTTAGATGCGAGTGGAGTGTTGCGTGTTAATGGTCGAATCGATGCCGCCTACTGCCTTCCCGAGTCAGCTCGTTGTCCAATCATTCTTCCTCGTCACCATCAGCTTTCAGTATTAGTGATGGACTATTATCAAAAAAAGAATTATCATCAGAACAAAAAATTAATAATAAATGAGGTGCGTCAGCGGTACTGGATACCGCGGTCGAATTTGTTGTTGAAAGAGGTCCAAAGAAAATGTCCAGTGTGTATCCGGCAAAGGGCTAAGCCAGCAGTACCATTAATAGGTCAGCTACCACCAGATCGTTTGACACCATATGTTCGTCCATTTTCATATACCGGTGTGGATTACTGCGGGCCATTCCTCGTTGCTGTGGGTCGACGTCGCGAGAAACGTTGGATAGCATTATTCACTTGTTTAACAACAAGAGCCGTGCATCTGGAAGTGGCTGTGGACCTGTCTACAGATGCGTTTATACTTTGCTTAAGGAATTTCGTTAACCGGCGGGGAGTACCAGTGCGGATAAGGAGTGATAATGGCACGAATTTCATCGGCGCCCAGAGCGAATTGAAGAGAGAAGAGAGAGTTTTTGATTTGGACGTAATTCAACGAGAAACAGCTAAAGAAGGAATTGAGTGGATCTTTAATTGCCCGGCTAATCCATCTGCCGGAGGATGTTGGGAGCGACTCGTTCAGTGCGTTAAAAGAATATTGCAGCGAGTTTTAAAAGAGGAAGCGCCTCGCTTGGAGACGTTTCGAAGTGTGTTAATAGAGGCCGAGAGTATCATTAACAGCCGACCATTGAGCGACATACCACTTTCACCTGATAGTCCGGAACCATTGACACCCAATCATTTTTTACTAGGGTGCATGAATTCAACTCAAACGCCGTCTGATTATGAAGAGAGAGTCTGTTTGCGCAAGCAATGGAAAATAGCGCAGAACTTAAAAGACCGTTTTTGGAAACGGTGGGTCAAGGAGTATTTGCCGCAACTACTGAGGCGTCCGAAATGGCGAACAGAGGTTCAACCGTTAAAGCCGGGCCAGTTTGTAATTGTGTGCGACCCGAGTCTTCCACGAAGTCAATGGAAAACTGGCCGTATAGTTGATGTCTCTTCCGCTAAAGATGGACAGGTGCGAAGCGCGAGGGTACGCACAACACATGGCATTATACGACGTCCGTAATCGAAGCTAGCCGCTCTTGAGTTGTGAATCCCAAGGATTCACCGGGGTGCGGGATGTCAGCAAGACAATACAATCATACAATACATGGCAACTCTTCGCCACGATACAACGACATGGCAACTCTGCACTGAATGCGAGCATCTTTTCCACGTCGTAGAGTAAGCACCAAATTTGTAACGCGCACTAGCATGCGCTAAAGTGTCAATTAAATTAAAATAAAGTTTGAAGTTCTGCCTTAAAGGCGTTTAAAACGGTTTGTTATTATTCATTTTGTCGACACTAAGTCTGGTATCACTGTTTGAGCATTGATGTGCTGAACTCACGGTTGCCAAGGTCGTGCATTTTGCACTAAATTTAGTGCTTTTGGGAAACCAAAAAGCCAAAATAATTGGAATTCAATGCTTGGTGCGGTATTTAGTGATGCTTTTTTAATTTAAGCACACCGAATGTATAGGTACATATGTATGTATGTATACACTATACACTAATATTCTACATTAAGATGGAATTCATTTACTGAATAAAATGTGAAGAATAGGTAAATTAAATATGTTTTGCGTTGTTATAAATGTATTGAAATTAATTTATTATTAAAAACGTGAGGAAATGGATATGTATATACACTTTTTACTGAATCAAAAAAATTATTAAACATGATAATAAAAACTTGGCGCTTTTGGTTTGGAAAAATTGGCTTTTTCTGGTGGCCTGATGCCACACTGGCTCAGTTGTCGCAAAAGTACACACACATACACGCATTTTTACTTGAAAATAAGTGTGTAGTGGTTAATATGTATACGATGCCATCTTCGTACAGCTCACTTCCCCTCGCCTAGCACGCTCGCGTGCGCGCAGTATGCCCGCGACGTCGACTGCGCGCACCTCTGCTGTGCATCCCTATCGTAAGTTATAAAATGTATTTATTGAAAACTCTTCCCGCCACCGTTTCATTGTTTTACAACTATTCTAAATAATTTAAATGGAAAATTTGCAATTAACAGTGGTTTTGATGTATTTGATTGAAATTTTCGTACTTACAATAACGTATGCGACAAACTTTAAAGGGTAATAAAATTTGTTTTACATCGGTTGGAAAGAAAATTTTACTGTATATCTTTAACTAGAAGAATTCTGGCTTAAGAATTGTAGTCTGCATTACCTGCGGCTGCCAATATACAAATGACATAGACAAACAATGTTTTTGCATAACGTACGCGACATTAGAAAACTATCAGAAGCAAATCAAAAAATTACCGTTAACCGAGCTCTAACTTCTCCTTTTTCTCATTTTTATAGTTAGTTGTTATTGCAAATTTGATTTCAAGATGTAATTGTAATGTTTCAAATCTCTTAATTTAGTTAATAGGAAAGAGAAAATAGTTTATTTCATTAGAGAAAACTGAGTCGAAGAGACACTCAGTTTTACTCTTCAATTTTTGGGTTTTAAAATTGCAATAAGCTGAAATACTTCTATAATATAAAAATTCGAGTATTTTACTCTTATTAATTCGTCTTAAAAACCCTTTTCAGTTGTTTTTATTTTTTCAGTCCTGGTTGACATTTTCATGGAAACACCCATATTCCAAATAATTTTTGACACTTCTCGCAGCGAAGCAAGCAAAGCAAGCCTTGCTTTGCACGCCTTACTTACTTTAATTTGCTTTGATTTACTTCAAAAACTCGTCTGGCCAAATGACGGCTTGGAACGCTGTCAAAGCTACCAGCTATGTAGTTAAAAAATTAAGGTCTGTTCCCTTACACTAAAAATAATTTTCCCATAAGATTCCAGAAAACTAAAAAAAAATACAAACACTCTTTTCAGATTTATTTTTAGATTGATGAGGATTTTAATGCATTTCAAAGGAATGATAATAATTATACATATATAACTATAGGTACATTTATTAAAAACAAAAAAAAGAAATCCAATTCTTCAAAAGACGACTGACCAGTAGTTTGACATCATAAATATCGCTAGCTAGCAAGCGAAATTAAGGATTAATGTACTTGTTTTATTTTTTCTCATTTATATTCAATGAAAGGCAAATTTTCTAAGTCCAGAAGAGGCCCCGAAAATCCGATAAGGCCAAAATAGTACGAAATCTTTTAATAAAGATCGAATCCTTTTGATTCGTATGGAGTTTTGCTTTGCTTTAAACACGCAAAATGTTGTATTCAAAGTTCCTGTAAAATTTGTAAAAAATGGACTTAGCAACTTTTCAGCCAGCGATAAGTTAAATATAAATATGGAAACATATAATCATTTTTATTAAACTTTGAATAACTTATATTATATATATTTTTTTTAATTACGTAAGAAAAGTTTTGTACATAAAAGTGTGCAGCAGTTTGTTCGATTTAATTAGGACGGGAACATACCTTTTTGTCAAAAGCCTACGAAACGCTTTCAAATAAAACATTTGCCTATTTGAAACTTTGAGGCGCTTAAAGCAGGTGAAGCAAAGCTGCCATTTGTCCAGCCTTCATACATTTTAGTATATTCCTAATAACTTTTGACAGTTCTCAAAGCGAGGCAAGCAAAGCAAGCCTGCATTGGGCCAGCGCCTTTAGTGTTTGGGCGAGCTATTCCTCCAATTTGTGGCGTGCGCCTTGATGTTGTTACACAAAGGGGAGGGACTTACAGTTTTACGCCGACTCCGAACGGCGATTATATTTTTATGAGAAGCTGTGAATACACTCGGAGGTTTGCCATTGCCTGCCGGAGGGCGACCGCTGTTAAGAAAAATCCGTTTTTCTATATTTTCTTTTTTGGGATGTCGCTTTGAACCTATACCCTGCGAAGTGGAAGCGTTCACTGCTTGCCACTACACCATAGCGGCCGCCAATAAGTGGGCCAACATTTTTGCTATTTTAGTAGTCGACTACAGAATTTCCGACAGGGTAATGAGTTTTTGTGTGTGTCTGGTTCAAATGTGGGGTCTGGTGCATATTATGAAAACGATGATATGGTTAATGGCTTCAATGCGGATCCACACTACCACCACATCTTGATTTAGTTTTAGCACTTAGTGGAGAGGCATTGACGATATTTCAACAAAAAAAGAACAATAGATATAGATTCGTGTCACAGCTTCAAAAACCAATTGCTTATTATTATTGTTATAGAAGCCGGACTTGGTTAAAGTAACACCTTTGGAGAAGACCCGATTACACAACCAACATATCGTCGATGTTTTTGCAAAACCGCCCATCGCCCAATTGCAAAACCGCCTATCGTACGGCACTCAAATTTTACAGGAGAGCGAAAAACGGTTTGTTCTTTGAAGGCATTGCCTTGATAGCTGCTATTTTCTTTAGCTATTATTTTACAAATCTGTTGTTTTAATAACGATTAAACGATTTTTATGCATAAATCTCGATGCCTGGAGTTCAGGGTTACCAAATCTCATTTTTGTCACAACGGCGATTTAGGCGGTTTTGCAACTGGTCGTTGGGCGGTTTTGCAAAAACATCGACGATATGATATTCATAGGGCATTACCAGAACCATCAATATCTCGGTCTTTTTGAACCAGCCCTCAACATATTCATCTGAACTGCTACCATCGACATCTTATTTATATCAACCATCTGAAAAATACACAGCTCCTGAAAAACGAGGTGTAAAATGACTGTTGCTGTTACCGCAAAACGTAAGCCACTTAAATCCCACATGATAAAGCTCCTTTGGATCAGACCAGCCACTATCCCAAGTTTGTTGACAGGAGGTCTAAAAAAATGCAAATGACCATCATGCAAGTCTGAAACTTAATTTGTTTGCTCAAAGTGTCAACTATTGTTTCAATACTAATAGTAATTGTTCTTATGTGCTCCATAATAATTAAACTATTTAAATTAATAAACTTCCTATGAACAAAAATCATAAACATATTTTTTCTTACCCCAAATTCTATATCTTTTATTGATTTTCCCCTTTTTCATACTGGTAATTATATTTTTTGGTACTGGTTAATGCAAATAATTATTTTGTCATTATCTCTCGAGACCGTCTGGAGACGTAATAAATTTTTCAGTATATCGGCGAGCCCGTCTCCAACCGGACATAATTTTTGGATTTTTCGTGCTAAAATCACCCATTCCTGAATTTTTCAACTCATAAAAAAATTGGCCTACTAGAGGGTCAAGCATTGCATGCACACACCCGCACATACATATGCACGATGCATCCGATGCATATCTTCTTCTCTATTGGCGCTGTAACCGCATAAGCGATTTTGGCCGAGTCCAAAACAGCACGCCAGTCATTTCTCTTCTGTGCTAACTGACGCCAATTGGGAATGCCAAGTGAAGCCAAGTCCTTCTCCACCTGGTCTTTCCAACGCAGAGGAGGCCTTCCTCTTCCTTTGTTACCAGCATCGCGTTGAATATTTTCAGAGCAGGAGCGTTTCTGTCCATTCGAACGACATGGCCAAGTCAGCGGAGCCGCTGAATTTAATTCGCTGCACTATGTCTATATCGTTGTAAAGCTCATACAGCTCATCGTTAAATCGCCTGCGATATTCGCCATCACCAACGCGTAAAAGTCCGTAAATCTTTCGCAGAATCTTTCTCTCGAAAACTCCAAGAGCCGCCTCATCAGATGCTTTCATTGTCCATGCCTCCGCGCCATACCCCAGTACACGCATGATGAGTGACTTATAGAGTGTGATCTTTGTACGACGAGAGAGGACTTTACTTCTCAATTGCCTACTCAGCCCAAAGTAGCACTTGTTGGCAAGAGTGATTCTCCGTTGGATTTCAAGGCTGACATTATTATTGGTGTTAATGCTGGTTCCCAAATAAACGAAGTCGTCTACTTTTTCAAACTTGTAACTGTCAACAGTGACGTGGGTGCCAAGACGCGTATGCTCTGACTGTTTGTGTGCTGACAGGAGATACTTCGTTTTGTCCTCGTTCACCACCAGACCCATTCGCTTTGCTTCTCTATCCAATCCCGAGAAGGCAGAACAGACGTAGCCCTTGTTTTTACCGATAATATCGATGTCGTCGGCATACGCCAGCAATTGTACGCTCTTATAAAGTATTGTGCCTGAGCGGTTCAGTTCTGCGGCTCTTATTATCTTCTCCAACATAAGATTAAAGAAATCACACGAAAGGGAGTCCCCTTACAGATTAAAGAAACACACGAAAGGGAGTCCCCTTGTCTGAAACCCTATTCTGACGGAGCTGGTGGTATTGCTCAACGTCATTTTACACAGCCGTATTAGTTTCGCGGGGATACCAAATTCAGACATCGCGGCATAAAGGCAACTTCTCTTCGTGCTGTCGAAAGCGGCTTTGAAATCGACAAATAGATGGTGTGTGTCGATCCTATTCTCGCGGGTCTTTTCCAAGATTTGGCGTATTGTGAATACCTGATCTATGGTGGATTTTCCAGGCCTAAAGCCACACTGATAAGGTCCAATCAGCTCGTTGACGGTGGGCTTCAGTCTTTCGCACAATACGCTCGATAAGACCTTGTAACCTATGCTTAGAAGGCTAATTCCGCGGTAGTTGGCGCGTATGGCGGGGTCGCCTTTCTTGTGGATTGGGCAGAGCACACTTAAATTCCAGTCGTCGGGCATGCGTTCATCTGACCATATTCTGCATACGAGCTAATACATGCACCTCATCAGCTCCTCGCCGCTGTACTTGAATAGCTCGGCTGGCAGGCCGTCAGCTCCAGCAGATGCATATACAACTCGGTAATTAGGTGAAGTTTATTTCAATTAATTTTCCACCAAAAATAATTTACAACTAAATAGATTTGCCTTCTTTTGCTTTTATTTATCACTGCTGTTATTTACTTTAATTTAATATTATTTGTAAATTTAATTTATTCTCAATATGACTTCCTTTTGTTAATTTTATTTTAGTTATTTATATTAATTTACTTCAATTTTATTTTATTTTATTCAACATTGTTTATTTATATTTGGCCGCTAATTGAAAATTCTGTTGATATTTTTTTTTTTTTTTGAGCTCAAGGCCGGGTTGAAATAAAACAATCTGTTTTTGTTGTTTTTAAATCGTCTATATTTCGACTTCAGTCTGAAGTCATCATCAGGACTGAAGTCGAAATATAGACGATTTAAAAACAACAAAAACAGATTGTTTTATTTCGACCCGGCCTTGAGCTCAAAAAAAAATAAATAAAATATCAACAGAATTTATTTTATTCAATATAATTTGTTTCAACTTAATTTAATTTAACTGGTTTCAATTTAATTTGCGTTAAATCCATTTTATAGATTTTTCTTAGTTTCTATTAACATTCTTAAATTTTCTAATTTAATTTTAATTTTTACCTTTATAAATTATACTTTATTTTATCAATTTAGCTCGATTTAATTAAATTTATCTAGGCTTATGTGAATACCGATTTCATGTTCCCTCTAATATCGATTCAATCACTTTATACTTTAATTTATTTAGCCACAGCACTTCCCTTAAACTAGTTTTAGGTCACTTTATTTTTCATCATTTTTAGTTTATTTAATTTGAAACAAAATAAAAAATTCAACATCAAGATCGATTTCATCTTTCTTCACTTACCCCTTGCTGGACTTAAAACGGTCCTTTTTTTAAACCCGTAACCGTTTCCGATTAAACGGCACCAAACCAAATCTTATTATTATTTTTTTTTTATGGGATTCGCGTGTTAACGAAAACTCACATACACTTGTACGCATTCACGCACAGGGATTCGCTCGCACACATCCCAACAAGCATTTCAGTAAACGTTTTTAAAAATAACTTAAATTAAGTTTGCTATAATAAGCGTTAAATAAGCATTTTTAATATTAAGCTTATTAAAAGTTTTTTCAAATAAACCTTTAATAAGTTTTGAGAGCGAATGTTTATAAATAACTTAAACTTATAAATGAAATGTAAATGCCAACGACATGAAGTAGTAAATATAAAATTTTTTCAATCGTAAGTGACGTGTTTACGTTTTTTAAAATATATTATTAAAAGAAAAAATTAAATAAAACCGATGTGGTAAAAAAAAAGTCCAATCCAGGACCCGCTGCGCTAATCGGTGGAGCATTCGAGTCTTAAAATGATGAGTTCCCCTTATCCTTTCTTAGTTTAACATTCAATTAAAAATGTATTAAATTTTTTTCAGAAAAGTTCATCAATGAGAATGGCGGCGATGAAGCGGAATATATAGCTGCATCGATGTCGCTTTTCCAATTTGCCAATAACCGCAAGTAATTGAAAGCACGCAACAAGATGTAATAATTAACTTTTTATGCTTAATTTGTATGTGTTATTGTGAATTTGTATGCTAAAATGTCTATTCCCTATTTATATTTTCGCGACTGTAGATGAGTCCGCCGAAAATTCGCATTTCGTTTAGTTTCTAGATGTTAAGCAATCTATGTATGAGTTTTTAATGAAATATCTTTAAATAAAGGGTTATAAAAATGTTTATAAAAAGCTTTTTTTTGAAAATTTTTAGTAAGTTTATATTCATACGCTTATAAAAAACTTTTTTTGAACCTTTATTATAAGTTTACACTTTTACGCTTATTAAAAGCTTTCTTTTGAACATTTATTACAAGTTTATATTTCTACGCTTATAACCAATGTTCCTTTTCGATTATATTACGCTTACTCTCAAGCGTTTTATAAACAAACAAGTAAGAAAGTCTAAGTTCGGGCGGAGCCGAACATTAAATACCCGGCGCAAATACTAAATATATAATGTTCACCTTTCCGAAAGCTACCGCTACATGGTAAGCCGGGGTGTATCAATTTTGAGTAAATTAGCGTCCTTAAATTTCAAAATATTGACGTTTCAAGCATTTCTAAAATTTACCGTTATATGTAAAGCCATAATTTTAGTCCGATTTCAATCATTTTCATAGTTTTGCTTTTATGTAGCAAGCACAATAAAAATACCGAGTTTGGTACAAATTAGTAGTACGGTTACCGAGATACATAT
>NW_016158804.1:66284-95469 GCF_001687245.7 Rhagoletis zephyria | reverse complement strand
CGATTCGTCGCCGTTCGCAGCAATTGGGTTTGTGTTATTCGACCACATGGAAGATTTTACGCAAAGATCTTGGTGTAAAACCGTATAAAATACAGCTCGTGCAAGAACTGAAGCCGAACGATCTGCCACAACGTCGAATTTTCAGTGAATGGGCCCTAGAAAAGTTGGCAGAAAATCCGCTTTTTTATCGACAAATTTTGTTCAGCGATGAGGCTCATTTCTGGTTGAATGGCTTCGTAAATAAGCAAAATTGCCGCATTTGGAGTGAAGAGCAACCAGAAGCCGTTCAAGAACTGCCCATGCATCCCGAAAAATGCACTGTTTGGTGTGGTTTGTACGCTGGTGGAATCATTGGACCGTATTTTTTCAAAGATGCTGTTGGACGCAACGTTACGGTGAATGGCGATCGCTATCGTTCGATGCTAACAAACTTTTTGTTGCCAAAAATGGAAGAACTGAACTTGGTTGACATGTGGTTTCAACAAGATGGCGCTACATGCCACACAGCTCGCGATTCTATGGCCATTTTGAGGGAAAACTTCGGAGAACAATTCATCTCAAGAAATGGACCGGTAAGTTGGCCACCAAGATCATGCGATTTGACGCCTTTAGACTATTTTTTGTGGGGCTACGTCAAGTCTAAAGTCTACAGAAATAAGCCAGCAACTATTCCAGCTTTGGAAGACAACATTTCCGAAGAAATTCGGGCTATTCCGGCCGAAATGCTCGAAAAAGTTGCCCAAAATTGGACTTTCCGAATGGACCACCTAAGACGCAGCCGCGGTCAACATTTAAATGAAATTATCTTCAAAAAGTAAATGTCATGGACCAATCTATCTTTAAAAAAAAAGTTATCAAGCTCTTAAAAAATCACCCGTTAATACCCTTGTACACAAGTGCGCTCGGGTATAAAAATCAACGTTTTGTAAGCTTAATGTTTATAATTGAAAACTTAAAAAAAACTTTCTTTAAGTTTATTTTGCTTGTTGGGATCCTACTCATACACACATCCCTACAAGAATTGGGTGATGGAAACTAATACCCCAGTAGAAATCGGTTGTATGCATTCATGAAGTATGCATGCTGTATGAGCAAATCAGTGTGAACAATTCATGCGTAGTCATGAATTTCCACGATGAAATTCAAACTCTAGCGAATTGCAAGCGAACGTACGTTGCTGTTGTTTTAAGTACACTTCTTGATAAATTTGAAGTGGAATTTTTGTAATATTTTCAGTCTTGTACAAAAATTTTAGTGAACGGACGTGTTGTGCGATACTATTTTCAGCACTAACGGGCTTTTACAAGATAAGCATTTGCATATGTAAATGCTAATTTTTTGTATCAGAAAAGTAGCATTTACATATGGGGATACATATCTTGTAAGAATGCTTTAATACTGTTCCATTAATGCGTTTTTGTATGTTTGTAATATTAATACAGCCATATACATACAGCAGTAGTACAAATGTATGGTTAGAGTACGCATACGCTCTGAGAAACCACGCGGGTTAAATGGAAATGAAGGTTCATTTATACTGGCATGTATACACAGCAGCAAGCTCATGCCACCAACAGCGATGTCGTATGCATCAAATTTCTGGCACTCTCATTTATCTTACTAAGGCATTTGCAAACTTTGCGGTGGTTAAAAAGAGACCATTAAATAAGGTCATAGGTTGAAAGAAGATAAAAAATCACATGTATATATTTGTTTTCATCATTTTTTGCACATTGGCCTTAAAAACGTGATGGGAGTGTTTGATGGACATTTCTATCAGCATTGAGTTACACATGATTAATCAAATGACTATCACTGTTCTTGTAGGTACCCTTTCACGTATGTTGCGCAACCCAGCAAAACCAGCGTGACCAAAACTCCAACAAAAACGCAAATTTTATGGTGTTACTAACACATCTGTAATAATTTTTGATTGGAGTGCCATCTATTGTTTTTTCGTGCGAGCTATCTTTCGTATATGAGCAAGTAGTCAAGCTAATCTTTTCACATATGAGCAAGCAGGCTAGCTATTTGGTTTGAAAAATCACACGTACACAAAACTTCTGGGAGAATTTTTGATTCACTATTAAGAATGTGATAGCAAAACGTATCGAAAGTGACCGTCACTGTTCTTTCTGGGAACATGTATGGATACACGGCTGATGTACGTTTAGCGGAGAGTTGCTGAAAGTGTATTTACAATCTTAAAGCTCGCGTTACAAAACACGAAAACTGCGATAAATCAGTAACTACTGCAGCTAATTGACTCAAAATCTATTATTGTAATGACCACTGAGCAAAAAATTAGACTATTATAAATTTTTGGATAATGGGCGTGGTGCCGCCCCCTTATGACCACAAATGTGTATCTCGGTAACCGATTTATCAATTTCCACCAAACTCGGTGCACTTCATAACCTTGGTACGGAAAAGCAATTTATTGAAAATTATTCAAATGGGACTAAAATTACACCCACTTCGCGTATAGCGGCTAATTTCAGAAATACGAAAACTAACAACAATAACTGAGGACTCTAATTTACTTCAAGTTAATAGTTACAACAATCTCCTAACAATAAATAAGACTGCTATAGACTTTTAAGAATTGGGCGTAGCAAGGCCCACTTTATAACTACAAAGGTGTACCTCGGTAACCACTTAATCGATTTGTACCTAACTAGGTTTAATTATATCGTTAAGACTAACTCTGCATATTGTGGAAAACGTTTGAAATCGGGTAAAGCCCCCTACTTATCATGCAAAGGTAGTTCAGGGAAAGTCGAAACGATGATATTTGATACCTGCTCCGGGTATATAAAGTTCGCTTCCGCACAAACTTATACTTCTTTACTTGTTTAGATTGAACAGCTCTTCGTTACCCTATTTTATATGCAAAACGAAGAGCGGAGAAATATTAAACATCCTGGTAGACACAGGATGCAACAAAAATTATATCCAATCCAGTCTAGTAAGCAAAGCAATGGAGAATGATGACCCATTTCTTGCCAACTCAGTTGGTGGAAAAATAAAAATTACACACCACACATTTCTAAATCTTTTTAATCTAGAAGGTAGCAAATTAAAATTCTTCCTGTTGCTTACACTCAAAAATATTAGTTTCGTAAAATGAAGTCAGAAATAGAAAATATAGTTAAACAATGCAAAATTTGCAAAGAATACAAATATGATCGTCACCCTAATAAAGCACACCTACTCGAAACCCCAATTCCCCAATATCCTGGTGAAATAGTCCATATAGATATTTACAATACAGAGAAAAATCTTGTACTAACGGCAGTAGACAAGTTTTCAAAATATGCACAAGTCAGAATAATAGTGTCAAAAGCAATAGAAGATATCAGAGAACCCCTGCGACAAATACTTTTCGGTTTCGGTGTACCAAAGACAATAGTAATCGATAATGAGAAAGCCTTAAATTCAGCATCCATACAATTTATGGGTAAAGACCAACTCGGAATTAATATTTATAGAACCCCTCCATACACAAGCAGAGTTAACGGACAAGTAGAAAGATTTCCCTCTACCCTATCCGAAATTATGCGTTGTCTTAAAACAGAGCAAACCCGCCGTTCATTCCAAGAACTTTTAGAACGATGTACATATGAATATAACTACTCCATACAGTCCGCGACAGGAAAACGACCAATAGAAACATTTTTCGGCAGACGTGTATCGATAGACCCAGAACAATACGAAAACTCTCGACGCGAAAACATAGAAATCTTATACCATGTCCCCACCGGAGCTAACCACGTAGTTATGGCTGTTGAGTTGGTTATCCCGATAACCCACTTCATTTAGCGTAGTTTCGCAATATAAAAATGACAGCACTTAACCATTTCACTGAGATGGTTAAAAGCTAACCAACTCGAAACCACGTCGAAAGTCTGATACAACCCTGTGTTTTCCCGCCATCTGTGGGTCATTAGCGTTAAAATGTAAAAAATTCGTTTCTTGCTAGTGTTTGGACCTACTAAGATCAGATTAGATTCACTCCGGTTTTGAAAAAATTTTAAATCTACTCCTCTACTCCGCTTGACTTCAAATCTATTCCGTTTTTTTTTCATTGATCTTATGCCTCTCTTGGGGCCATTTTTTGAGTGTTCACCACCGGATTTTTAGTCCTGAATCGAGTTTTGAAGGTCCGAACACTGTTCTCTACATTTGTACTGCTTTATAAACCTCAAACCGCATTGTGGACAGCAATAGTTAGTGATGTGGTTAAGTTCGATTTGAGATGGTTAACTTTTTGGTGGGGACATGTTATTAGGAAAAGACAGGCAAAAGATTTAGAAAATCATAATAAAACTCGAAAAGCTATTAAAATATACACTCCTGTAGTGCGATTCCCATTTTTCCTAACGACCGATATTCGTTATTGATAATGAACGACGTTTGTAGCTTGCAGTAGCGAATAGGCTATTCTCAAAAACCCACTTAACGACAGAATTCGTTAGACATGTCGATAAAGAAGTTTACGAGGATTGTCGTTAATTACAAAGGCAAATATGGCAATATTGACGTTTGACACTCAATATTTAAAAGAAACATTTTATTGTTGCGCGTATTATTGTTGTCGAGATTGTTGTTTGTGAATACAATATGAAAAAAAACAGAAGCGCAAAAGCTACTACGGAGCAGTACCATAGGATGCTGGACTTTTTATTTTGCAATAAGGGCCTCGTGCAAGGCGAATTTAATAAGGTGGTGTTAGCCGTATATAAGTAAAAAATTATACGCACAATTACAGTATAAATTACAACAAACACATCATTTTCACGTTATGCTTTCCACGTATAAAAATTCAGCTGTGGCTCTAGTTTTCGACGTAACAGTTTTTTTTTTTAATAACTCCGACAAAGTCCGTTAAAGTCATTTTACTAAACTTTATCACGTGACTATTTTTTAAAATAACCTTCACTATAAAAATCAGTCATNTGGGATCGTTGTAAAGACGATTTAATCCCCTTTCTTCTGATATGCATATTTGTATACTTCGTATAAAAAAATTTGAGAAAACATTTAAAGGAAAACTACCTTTTTTATAAAAAAAAATATTTTAAACAAAAGAATTACTACCCGATTTTTAAAAGGTTGTTATCGTTGTATCGGCGGCCGCTGTAGTGTAGTGGTAAGTAAGTGCGCGCTTACACTCCGCAGGGCCTGGGTTCAATCGCTGGTCAAAGNGTTGCAATTAACGAATCTTGTCGGAATCGTTAGCTAACGATACGAATATTGTCGTTAAGAAAAATGGGTATCGCACTACTGGCGAGGTAATTTATGTTAGGATAAACAAGAGCATAGGATCTAAACTAACGGCTAGATGTAGAAAGGAAATAGTTAAGGAAGACAAATCTGGTATAGTAATCACCGAAAAAGGACGAACTGTACATAAGAGTAACATTAAGACTTAGACAACGTTAGTAAACAATTGTTTTTTTCTTTCTTCTTTTTACAGACTTTTCGTGCACCTAGTGTACGCAAACTTTAAAATAATAGACTATACAAATTCTCAGTTAGCAACATTCGACACAGGACTGACGAGAATACAAACAGGAACCTACAGAATTATACATAAAGTAGACTTAGACCCATGGCAGAATTCATTAAACGAAATAAGCAGTATCATAAAAACCAAGATAAATACGGCAAATTCCCTTTTACTCATTCTTATTAACGAATTGAATTTAACCCAAAAATTTCTAGAGACTCAAACCCAAGAGATTTAAGAAATCAATAGATTCCCTTGGAAAAGCCTGGAAGTGGATTGCAGGAAACCCCGATCATGACGACCTTGTAATTCTAGAAAGCCACCAAGTAATAATAAATAAAACAATCTTTGATAGGATAAATAACACTATACGGCAAAATCAACTTTTTTTCTGGGTATTGGACCAAGCCAATTTTGTTTTTTAAGAGATTGAGTCATAGGTAAAAAAGTAATTTCTCCGTTTCTCGAAGTTAGCCTCCGAAATCGAGATATGGGCCTTCGAAGTTCGAAATAGGACCTTGGGTAAACAATTATATTTAATTATTGCATATAAATAACTAAAAACCTAAAAATATAGACGTAGTTCTCCTTTTGCTCTTATTTAAGTGGTATATAACTTTTTTTTTTGTTGTAAAGGTGACTAAACCCCCTTTCTTTCGATTTGCATATTTGTATACTTCGTGTATAAAAATTTTAGAAAAAACACATTTAAATGAAAAAATACCTTTTTTTAAATATTTTAAACAAAAAAATTACTAACCGATTTTTAAAAATTGGGATCGTTGTAAAGACGATTTAATCCCCTTTCTTCTGATATGCATATTTGTATACTTCGTATAAAAAAATTTGAGAAAACATTTAAAGGAAAACTACCTTTTTTATAAAAAAAAATATTTTAAACAAAAGAATTACTACCCGATTTTTAAAAGGTTGTTATCGTTGTATCGGCGGCCGCTGTAGTGTAGTGGTAAGTAAGTGCGCGCTTACACTCCGCAGGGCCTGGGTTCAATCGCTGGTCAAAGCAACATCGCAAACATATATAAAAAAGGTTTTTTCTTAACAGCGGACGCCCCTCGGCAGACAATGGCAAACCTCCGAGTGTATTTCTGCCATGAAAAATGGCTTCTAATAAGAATACAATCGCCATTCGGAGTCGGCGTAAAACTGTAGGTCCCTCCCTTTGTGTGACAATATCAAGGCGCACGCCACAATTTGGAGGAGAAGCTCGGCCAAGCACTAACATATGTGTAAGAGCTAATCTATTATTATTATTATGTGATCGTTGTAAAGGCGAATAAACCCCCTTTCTTCTGATATGCATATTTGTATACTTCGTATATAAAAATAAAAAAAATATTTTAAACACAAAAATACTAACCGATTTTTAAAAAATTGGTATCGTTGCAAAGGCGATTAAACCCGTTTCTTCTGAAATGCATATTTGTATACTTCGTACATAAAAATTTGAAAAAACCCACATTTAAAGGAAAAAATAACTTTTTTTTATAAAAAAAAAAACGATTTTAAACAAAGAAATTAAAACCCGATTTTTAAACAATTGGCACCGTTGTAAAGGCGATTAAACCCCCCTTCTTCTTATATGCATATTTGTATACTTCATATATAAAAATTTGAGAAAAAAAAAGAAAAAAACACAAATTTTTTCTTATAAAAAACTAGCAGACCCTTTGGACTTCGTCCCGCCCAAAATTTTTATTTTTCTATTGAAACTTTTTGGTCCAACAATTTCACCAACAATTCACTTATACGATTTTCATTTATAGATTATGGTTTGGTGGTCATTTGCCGCTTTAAATAACCTAAAGAAAGTGTTATATCCGTGAAGAAGTTCTCGAAATTCTCCAACTGTGCAGCATTTCATAGAACGGTTATTCGCAAAATGAAGTAAATTTGAAGAATTGTTTCCTCTTCACTCCCTGGCGGCAACAATGACCCGGTTCTATAGTGAATCTGTCCTAGAAGCTTTACAGTATAGTTGGTGGAAATTTCAAAATGGGTGGGAATCATTGTTCTACAGAAATGCAATATACATATACATATTCAGACGAAATACCTTAAAAGCTTGAACGCATAATAATATTGGAAAATCACATTCATTGGGCCAATCGTAACACAGGAGAGTTCGATATACTCAATGGTGCAACAGGTCGATTTGATCTGACCTTCACGGCACCTTTTCTCACTTGGCTATTTTTAATAATAACTCGACTCGCCACTTGGCAGCACGTTTTTGCAATAGTATTGCTCTTACCATGACCAATACATATTTAAAATATTAGCCGAGTCATAAATAAGGTTTTTAGTAATAACTCAACTACAGCGCAACTGGCGGATTGAATTGTGACTCTAAACCATCCAGACCCACTCAAACACAAAAAATTTCCTTAAAATCCGTACAATCATTTAGGAGGATTTCACTCTCAAACACACCTACAGAAGAATGATAAAAACATTAAAAGATAGCTAAAAGCCGGTACGTTTGTAGGCCTCACGCCCCCTTTTCAAATAGCCCCAATTTTCTCCATGATTATGGGCTTGATTTCATATACATACAAATCCCCACACGAAGTTCCAGTACTATACCATGAATACTTCCAGAGATATGCAGTATAAATTTTAGGTTTGTATGGGAGGTGCCACGCCCCCTTTACCAATAGCTCCCATTTTTCTTCATGAGTATGCGATTGATTTCATATATCTCCATACTAAGTTCCAATGCTCTACCATGGACATTTCCAGAGATATGCAGTATGAAAAATTCGGTTTGTATGGCAGGTGCAACGCCCCCTTTTACAATAGCTCCAATTTTTCTCCAAGATTATGCGATTGATTTCGTATATCTCCATACCAAGTTCCAGAACTCTACCATGAATACTTCCAGAGATATCCAGTATGAAAAATTCGGTTTGTATGGGAGGTGCCACGCCGCCTTTTCCAATAGCTCAAATTTGTCTTCAGGATTATGCGATGGATTTCTTATATCTCCATACCAAGCTTCAGAACTCTACCATGAGCACTTCCAGAGATATCCAGTATGAACAATTCGGTTTGTATTGGAGGTGCCACGCCACCTTTTCCAATGGCTCCTATTTTTCTCATAGAGTATGCGATTAATTTCGTATATCTCCACACCAAGTTGCAGAACTCTACCGTGAACACTTCCAGAGATAAGTAGTATGAAAAATTTGGTTTGTATGGGAGGTGCCACGACCCCTTTTCCAATAGCTCAAATTTTTCTCCAAGTGTATGCGATTGATTTCGTATATCTCCATACCAAGTTCCAGAACTCTACCGTGAACACTTCCAGAGATACGTAGTATAAAAAATTTAGTTTGTATGGGAGGTGCCACGACCCCTTTTCCAATAGCTCAAATTTTTCTCCAAGTGTATGCGATTGATTTCGTATATCTCCATACCAAGATCCAGAACTCTACCATGAACACTTTCAGAGATATGTAGCATGAGAAGTTCGGTTTGTATGGGGGGCTCCACGCCCCTGTTTTCAATAGCTCAAATTTTTCTCCAAGACTATGCGATAATTCTTTTTGCAACGGAAAGGTAGTGTCTCCTCTCTCAATAAGTGAATTATTGACATAAATACATAAAATCAGCTGATGAATTTAGTTCTGTAGCTGAACAGTTTTAGATCTCGACACTTAACAAACTCCTGCCTATCGTGACTCGGCACAAAAATTTAAAATATTGGTTCCGTACGTCATGCGGACTGCGCCCCTCGTGCGGATGGGCGGGAATGGAGGGTAAAAACCGTTGGGATATTATTATTATTATAAAAAAAAAAAGAGGTGGTCCCATACTAATTTGGTTAAGATCCGATCATTGAATCATGAAATATATAGATATATATATATATATATTAAGTCGGTTTTTTTCTAAAAATAACTTGTCATTATATAACCTCAAATATCGCCAAAAACGGTGTTTTTGGCACTTTGAGGTTAGGATATCTCAAAATTGTAGTGCTAGAGCAACTGTGCGGCCAGATTTGGATTCACCACCCAGAAACGATGTGTTTTACTCAGGAGGTAAAACAAATCAAAAGAACAAAAGAAATACTTAACTTACCTGCGTACTAGCATTTTCAACGCGAATGGAATTCAACAAGGTAGGTTTGCAACTTCAGCTTTTTATCAATCATGGTTGTATTTTAGTGCATTTAAATTTGTAGATTCTGGTAAATTTAGTGCTGCCACAGCTTTAAATATTTCATGTTTTTACTATCTCGGAGTAATTTTAGTTCAGAAAAAAAGCACTAAAAAAGGCACTAAGCACTTAATAATATTTTTTGGCGTTTTAATTTTCAAAAAGCCATAAATCTAGTGCTTAAAGCACCAAGTCGGCAACTATGTATGTAGCTATAAGTGGCATCGATGCCTTCGCGAACGTTCACTGCTGTTGTTCTCGTTCATAAGTGAATGTAAATGCTGCGTCAAACATTCAGGGAAAGTTTGTGTGGCTAGAGATATTATTCTATGCGAAGGCAATTTTGTTAATTGCATAAGATTTACACCGTTTATTTGATTTTCAAAAATGAGGTGTCAAATGAAAGGGCTTCTAGATATGAAATTAGTTTTTATTTTTTGAATAGGATTTCCACCTTTTTAAGAATTATAAAATCTGCACGGTTCGGTGGATTAAAAAAAATAAGGTGTCACATGAAAGGGCTGTGCCTGAAGATATACAATAAGGATTTATTTTTTGAATAGAGTTGCCGCCTGTCTACAAAAGTATAATATTTACATCTTTCGCATGATTTTCAAAAATGAGGTGTCAAACGAAAGGGCTTGGCCTCTAGATATGAAATAAGTTTTTATTTTTTTGAATAGGGTTTCCACCTGTCCAAAAAATTTTAATATTTACACTGTTCACCCGATTTTCAATAGTGAGGTGTCAAACGAAGAGGCTATCTAAGAGGAATCTAGAGATGTGCAAGAAGGGTGTCTTTTTGAACAGGGTTACAATATTTATCAAACGAAGAGGCTATCTAAGAGGAATCTAAAGATGTGAAAGAAGGGTTCTTTTTTTGCTCAGGGTTAAAATAGTTTTATAAATTTTAAAATCTGGACCGTATTATAGATAGATAGATAGAATATTAGAGGCTGTGCACTGCGACCTTAGGTCTATTGTGCCCTCGGAGCTCATCATAACACATCGTACAGTCACAATGCTCTGATAAATCCGAGCAGTTTCGAGGGAGGTAGAGAGTGTATATGCGTAACCTCTGGCCCCATCCTTCCCAGGTCTGTTAGCCTTTTTCTCGCAACCGCATCGCATTCAAATAGGAGATGCCGCCGGGCTTCTGGTGTCATGTCGCAGTACCGACACACACCGCTCGCACTGATCCCCAGGTTATGCATATGGGCCCGCAGTCCGAAGTGCCCCGTTAGCATTCCTGTTAAGAATCTCAGGTTAGTCTTTTTAAGGGTTATTAGTTCCCTAGATCTTTTGGAATTATATCCTCCAAGAAGTCCTTTCGCCTACCTTAGCCCAGACGTGTTCTCCCAATGTGCTCCGCTTAGCCTTCGCTCTTCTGCTCTTAACTCCTCCTTGATTTTGTGAGGCCCCAATGCAAGGAAGGGTTCTGGGCCCATAGGTTGAGTGGCTGCGGCCTCTCTTGCTAGTCTGTCAGCCTCCTCGTTTCCCTGTATGCCTTTCTGGCCCGGGACCCACACCAGTTGTAGTGTGTTGTTTTACCCCAGGGTGTTTAATCTGGCTACACATTCCCATACCACTCGTGATTTAATCTCACACGAGGATATGGCTTTTAATGCAGCCTGACTATCGCTGCAGATAACTATATGCTGCAGTCTTGCTCGTCTCTGCAGAATTGTTTCCGCACAAACACTTATGGCGTAAACCTCCGCTTGAAATATACGGGGGTAGTTTCCCAGGGGGATGGAGATCTTACCCCTTGGGCCAAATATTCCAGCTCCTATCCCTTCGTCGGTTTTCGAGCCATCTGTGAACCACCTTTGGGTGTGAGCCCTGAAGGTGTTTTCTAAGATTGTCTCATTCCAGGTCGCTTTATTGCCTAGTTCGATCCTGAATTTCTTCTCAAAGATTGTCGTAGTACTCATGCCATCTCTGTTGGGCTGGTAAATAGAGATCTTAGATCTAATTTCATCTCCCAATCGGCTCGAGATCACTTTCCCTCTGCCAGTGCCCTCCTTCATGAAATTGAGGATGGCTTTTTTTTGGCGATCTGTTCTATAACTATGTACAGTGGCGTTAGGTCGAAAATGACCTCTAGGGCAGCGGTGAGGCAGGTGCGCATGGCACCCATTATACATGGGCACCCCAGCCGCTGGAGCCTAGAGAGCGATGCCCTCATTGTGTAAAGAGTGGTCCTCATGGTGTACATCCACCTTAGGATATAGGGGCTGCAACCCCATGATTTGCCGGCCAGTCTTCTGCACACCATTAGAGCCCGTGTGGCCTTATTGACAGCGTACTCAACGTGCTTCTTCCATGAAACTTTGGAGTCAAGAATGACCCCCAGATATTTTTTTATAAATTTTTTTTATATGAAAAAGTTGGTATTTTTTCCTTTTAAGTGTTTTTCCTCCAATTTTTATATACGAAGTATACAAATATGCATATTAGACGAAAGGGAGTTTAATCGCCTTAACGATGCAAATTTTTTAAAAATCGGTGAGTAATTTTTTTGTTTAAAATATTTTTTGCTAAAAAAAGTTATTTGTTCCTTTTAAGTGTTTTTTCTCAAATTTTTACTCACGAGGTATACAAATATGCATATCAAAAGAAAGGGGGTTTAATCGCCTTTACAACGATACCAATTTTTTTTTAAATCGGTCAGTAATTTTTTGTTTAATTTTTTTTTTTNAAATTTTTTAAAAATCGGTGAGCAATTTTTTTGTTTAAAATATTTTTTGCTAAAAAAAGTTATTTGTTCCTTTTAAGTGTTTTTTCTCAAATTTTTACTCACGAGGTATACAAATATGCATATTAGACGAAAGGGAGTTTAATCGCCTTAACGATGCAAATTTTTTAAAAATCGGTGAGTAATTTTTTTGTTTAAAATATTTTTTGCTAAAAAAAGTTATTTGTTCCTTTTAAGTGTTTTTTCTCAAATTTTTACTCACGAGGTATACAAATATGCATATCAAAAGAAAGGGGGTTTAATCGCCTTTACAACGATACCAATTTTTTTTTAAATCGGTCAGTAATTTTTTGTTTAATTTTTTTTTTTTACAAATAAAAGTATTTTTTCCTTTAAATGTGTTTTTCTCAAATTTTTATATACGAAGTATACAAATATGCATATCACAAGAAAGGGGGGTTAAATCACCTTTACAACGGTACGAATCTTTTAAAAATCAGTTCAAAATTTGCTGAAATATTAAGTTATTAATTTTTCGAACATCTGACTTTTGACCCGTTATAGCACCTGTAATATAAGTTTTCACAAAAAAAGTTATATACCATATAAATAAGAGAAAAAGGCGGACCACGTCTGTATTTTTACTTTTTTTGCTTTTTACATGCAATAGTTAAAAATAATTTTTTACCAAAGGTCCAATTTCGAACTTCGAAGGCCCATATCTCGATTTCGGAGGCTAACTTCGAAAAACGGAGAACTTACTTTTTTACTTATGACTCAATCTCATCTTTTAAAAAAAGTTGGTTTGGTCCAATACCCAGCCGAGTGCTGTACAGTGTAATATAACAGCGGAATCAAATAAAATTTTGAAAGCTATGCAAAATAAAGAAGACACAGCACAATTTTGCTATAGAATTAAAATACAAACTAAACATTTTAAAAGAAGAAATCATTAACATAGATTATGCCATTCATTGGGCTAAGAGGCCGGCATTGTCAATTCGTATATTCTATCTAATGCAGAAATAGAATTAGTAAAATCTGTATTTTGAAGAAATAATTTTACATTAAATAATGTGGAAGAATCACTAAAACTAGTGAATATAAAAATTGCTTCAAATGATACAATGTTATTTTATATAGTAGGAATACCTTTAACAAATGAAGAAATTTGTGAATCAATGTTAATTAAACCAATAAAAAAGAATAAATATATTAATAAAATTCCCTACGAGGGCATTAATTAATTTATTTATTAAGCCAATGAATATAAAATATTCTTATAGGCTAAGTAGACATATGTATGTACAAGTTGAACAGTATTTAGATAAAACGAAAATGATGACTAAATATACTATTTATAAAAAGCAGAGACATAACTATTATAAGAGAAAAGAATAAAAGTCAACCAATAATCATTATATTAAGATAAATATTTTTCGAGTCATCTATAATTATTATTCAAGGATTTATTTTATAAAATTCCTTTCATAATAATTATCAGAGAGATAAATATTTTAAGTCTTCAAAGACTTTTATTTTAAGACTTATATTATAAGAGTTTTTTATAATAATTATCATTGATATAAATATTTTCAAGTCTTCAAAGACTTTTATTTTAAGACTTATATTATAAGAGTTTTTTATAATAATTATCATTGATATAAATATTTTCAAGTCTTCAAAGACTTTTATTTTAAGACTTATATTATAAGAGTTTTTTATAATAATTATCATTGATATAAATATTTTCAAGTCTTCAAAGACTTTTATTTTAAGACTTATATTATAAGAGTTTTTTATAATAATTATCATTGATATAAATATTTTCAAGTCTTCAAAGACTTTTATTTTTGGACTTATATTATAAAAGTCTTTTCATAATAATTATGAGCGCGAAAAAATTTTTTAAGTCTTAAAAGACGGGACTTGCTCAGGAGCATTTCAGGATTAGTTGGGGCCCAGTTCGGAGCTAGATGGGGACCAGTTCGGGACTAGTTGGGGAGCAGTGTGGGACCAGTTGGGGCTTGGTTTGGGACCCGTTCAGGACTACATACAAATTTGTTTCGCACTCCTAATTATTATCAAAAGGCTTTTATAATATAAGTCTCAAAATAAAAGTCTTTGAAGACTTAAAAATGTTTGTCTAAATGACAATTATTAGGACAAGACTTGTATAATATAAGTCTCAAAAGTCTTTGAAGACTTAAAAATATTTATATCGCTGATAACTATTATGAAAAGACTTCTATTATATAAGTCTTAAAATAATAGTTATCGATGACTTAAAAAAAATTTCTCACATAATTATTATCAAAAGACTTTTATAATTCTTACGAAAATTTTGATGACTTTTTAAACTCCACCATGAAATAATTATTGTTCTGGGTCTCTGATAAAAAGTATTCAAAGATTTCAAAAAGCGATCTTTTGAAAATGAAAAATCTATCTCAATAAATTTGGAGATTCTATTGAACTCAATTAGGTCTCGAGTGATAGGAGCATTTCGAGCATAAAGAGCATTAGAAAGACCAACATAGAAAAGCTCCGGACTACGAAGGGCTCTAGCCGGAATATTAAAGAAAATCCTCCCAAGGAGCACGGGACAGTCAACATCACCGCAGATCGAATCGTGATTTTAAGTTGATCAATAAGCATCGTGAATCACAGGTTTGGATAGGATCCGAGAAGCGTAAATTACGCAACGCAAAGTATAAGAATACTTTCTGGATTCGCTCAATTCTAGCAGCATGACATGTATAATATGGAGACCAAATGAAGAAGGCATACTCCAGTTTAGAACGCACAAAAGCAGTATATAAAAGCTTAAGCGTGTAGGGATCGGAGAAATCCGAGCTATGACGCCGCACAAAAGCAAGCATGGTGTAAGACTTTACAATAATAAAATTTATGTGGTTTGTAAAGGCAAGCTTAGAATCGAATATTACTCCCAAATCTTTAATTTCACTCACTCGTGACAGGTGTGAGTTAGATATGTGGTAATAGGTGTCAATGACATTGACACGCTTGGAAAATTTTAAATGGAAACACTTGTTCAGGTACAAACGATTGTTGTTACACCAGTTACTCACATTATCTAAATCGATTTGCATCAATGCAGAGTCATGATAGCATCTGATCAACGAGTAGATCTTAAGGTCATCCGCATATAGCAAAAATTTTGCTGACGCGAAGAAAGAGCAAATGTCGTTGATAAACAAAACAAACAACAACGGGCCCAGAATTTTTACCTTGTGGTACCCCAGAACAAGCAACAAACGGAAGAGATCTAACGTTGTCAACAACAACCATGCAACGACGATTGTGCAAGTAAGAAGCGATCCATCTAAGGAATACTGAGTGGAAACCAATGCATGCTAATTTTTTAATCAGGATCACATGGGAAACCCTATCAAAAGTCTTAGCGAAGTCTGTATAAACGGTGTCAACTTGATACCCTGATTGAAAGGCTGCGGTACAATCGTCTGAGAAAACAGCTAAGTTAGATACTGATGAACGGCCTGGAAAGAAACCATGCTGCTCTGGACACACCATACTTTTGACTGCGAAAAGCAATTTATTTTGGATGATACACTCAAAAAGCTTTGCCGTGGCGGAATGCTATGAAATAGGTCTGTAGTTGCTAATATCGTTTTTATTACCACTCTTAAAAATAGGTGAGATGAAAGCCAATTTCCAGGCATCAATAAAAGTACCAGAAGATAGAGATTTGTTGAAGATTAACACCAATGGATTAACTAAGGAATTACACCGCTTGTACAAAACCGCAGACACCCCATCAACATCAGTGTGTGAGGAGGGTTTAAGTCGAGCAATGCCGCTGAAAACATCTTCGGTGGACAACACTAGCTTGCCGAAGTCGATAGATGGTTATATTTATATCGAAGAAACTAGCGGCATCTGCAGGATTATTAACTGCTTTGTGGCCGAAGAAAAGAGAAGACGGTATATTAGAAGTAGACTTCTTCGCATTAACAAAGTTCCAAAACGCTTTCGGATTGGATTTTAAACTTTCTTCAAAACTTAAAACATAGTTTTTGTGCAAAAGTTTATCCAAGCACACGAATTTCTTATTATATCCTTCACGTAGAAATTTGTTTTTCTTATTTCGAAGTTTAATCAAGGCCGCATTGTGCCAAGGTACTTTATAATGCTTCTTCGTTACCAGAGGAATTACACTTTTACAAACGTTTACGACAGTGACTCTAAACACCTCAAAACACTCAGAAATGTCAAGATGATGGAGCAAGCTGACCCAATTAATGCTGAATAATTGAATTTCAAAAAATCGCATCGCTTAAAATTAAAGGAGAAATTTGAATTAACATTAATAGTTTTAGGATATTCATAAAACTCAAGATCGAGAACTAGAGGTACATGATGCATATCCGATTTTATAATAGATAAATTACATTCATTCAAAGAAAAATTTACACTTTTACTTAAAAAAATCAGATCTAAAGTGCGCCCAAGTTTATTCTGAAAAGAGTTAATTTGCCAAGTTGAGATTTGGTTCTGATACCAGACATGTTTTGAAAATATATCTTTAATCTGTTACTTCCTCCACCTGTTCCGATCGATCGCTATTGGGTTCCACTGGCAGCGCATCGTTTTTTGGAAGGAAATTAAAAGGACGAATAATCACGTTATTAGGCCACAGCTCGGGCAGTAATAGCTTCGAATAAGAATTTGCATCCACGCCCACCTTGAAGTTAACACTCTTTAGAGTTGTAGGATCAACACCCTTTTTTTATAAGTGTGTAACAAAATATAGTTTTCCTGAATGCCAGTATGCTTAGCAATATATTTTTTGAGATGACCAGCGGTAACTGAGGACGAAAAGGGCAAAATGCGTAAGCATCTCATTTTGGTTTTTGATACAACACTTAGTTCATTATTGTTGCTTGATCCAATATCTTACGTCTGTTATCCTAGGGAACAGTTTTCCACATGGTGCTTTTATCTACATTCGGCGTAGAAGCATTAGCATTATGGACAAGCGGAAAAGGGACGAAGCTGGTACATGAGCAGCATAAGACGACCAAGCTTGCAGAGACGTTGAACGCTGACCAGCAGAACTCAATGTCGTTAGTACATCTGTTACCATAGTATTAGCAGCCGGCAAAGACAATGAAACTGGCATGTGCACAGCATGATAAGCAATTGAAGGTGTTTGCGAAGATGCTGGAAATGACGAAGATGAAGCAGCAGCAGTCGGCCGAGACTCAGAAACAGCAACACTAGCACTTGAATCAGCGGGTACGGGAGAACAAACAGAGCGCGAAGAGCGACTCTCACCAACAGATATAGCGCTCGTATTCAAGAATGATAGAATACAAGATCAAGGCACATAAATACAGGTAGAAGCCAAAATGACGTTGCTCTCATGAGAACCAAACCTTTAAACTTCAACTTGTTTTTCTTTTATTTCCTATATTTCATTACGCTTTGAATGTCATATCGTTGTTTTTTTTTTATGTTCGTTAATAACAAATTTTAATTAACATGTGAATTTGTGCGGTTTATACTTAGTGTTGTGCGGTTTATACTTAGTGTATGTGTTAAAAATGCAACACCTGAAGCGTTGTTTTTTATGTGGTGTTAAATATGAAGCAGATACCACTAATTGTTTTTAACGTGCCTCAATGTCCTTCGCGTAAAGAGCGTTGCGAAAACAGCTGTGGGACAGAGCTGCAGCGAAATGCCTTGCTGTGCGTTAAACATTTTAAAGCAGTAAATTTCATAAATGCACCGGGAGGTACAGGAAAGGCACGTTTGATGCCAAGTGCTGTTCCTATGACCCTTATGCCGGAAAGTCCCTCCAACAACACTGCAACTCATAAATTAAAAACAGAAAACAACATACAAATTAACAAATTTTAACTAAAGAAAAAAAAAATTTTTATTTTTCCTTAGGTTAGGTTAGGTTAAACGGGCAGCTCTGAAAAGAAGAGTTCACTCGGAGGCCGCAGAGGCCCATGGGGGTTACCCCAAGCCTATCCCTGCATGTCTTCGAACCATTTTAATTTTCTGGCAAATCCTAGCAGTCCTTCCAGAGGAGCTTTCCCCAAGATATCCAATAAGTTCACTAATTGCTGTCAAAAAAGCAAAAGATTCGAATGAATGGTTGCTGAAATATTTCAAAAAGTGTAAAAGCCTGCATAAAAATTTGTTTGCAATTGGGTGGCTCACTTGAGAAAACTTGACTCACAGATATACTTATTATCACTAAATAAAGCATTACTAAGCCACTTTTTATTCGATTTTAATTTACTTATGACTTTTTATGTACTTTTTTATAAATTTCAAATAATTTTTTTGTATTGCCTCACGATCAAATAAGAGCGCAAATAAAATGAAAGTTTTTTGAAAAATTTACTAAGCCATTCTCCAACCGATTTTCAAACTTTTTTTTTGTTGGGAAGGTAAAACCCATGTCTTTCAAAAATTGTTAATTTGATCAAAAAACTACAAAGTTATAACTTCTTATTATCTTTGTTAGTAAAAAAAAGTAATAAACGAAGTGATGGAGAAAAACTATAAGTATAGTCGTATCCTATGGGCTACAACAAAACATAATTTCTATATGAAAACCCCTGCATACTTTTTGTGCAGCACAGTGTAATCAAAACGATTCATGGACCTTACCAAAAATGGCCAGATAGCCGTTTTTTTATACCATTTTTACTGTGACTACGAAAAATCAGCTGTTTATGGTTATGGGCCCTATAATCGATGATAGTTAATGTGGTTACGGTTATAGAAATGAGCAGAACCGGTCCGAACGGCGCGTGTGTCATGCACTTAATAATAATAATAATAATAGATTGGCGCTTACACATATGTTAGTGTTTGGCCGAGCTTCTCCTCCGACTTGTGGCGTGCGCCTTGATGTTGTCACACAAAGCGGAGGGACCTACAGTTTTACGCCGACTCCGAACGGCGATTGTATTTTTATGAGAAGCTGTTTTTCATGGCAGAAATACACTCGGAGGTTTGCCATTGCCTGCCGAGGGACGACCGCTGTTAAGAAAAAACCTTTTTCTATATTTTTTTGCGATGTTGCTTTGACCAGGGCTTGAACCTAGGTGGTGATGAGTGAAAGCGCGCACTGCTTGCCACTACACCACAGCGGCACTTGCTTCTTGAATATTCGCAATCCCTAAATATACAGCTAATTTTACTAAATTATACAAATAATTGCATAAAAAAATATTATCCTTAAGAGTATTACACAATGTAATATTTCACTTACTCTCGTTATATATGTATTTAACTTTAGACACATGTCACTAAAGGCTCGCTACAGTATGGTACTCGAAATATGTTTCTAAAATAATTTTTGGAATATTTTTTTTAAGTAAAATCTCTAATTTAAAAGAAAATCTCAAAAGCACAGTTTATATCCAATGTAAGCAATGGCCCCTAAGAAGAAGTGAAACTACCTTTCAATTATTGTATCATGCAGTTAAATGATCAATGAAGTCAAAAGGAACGAAATAACTTATGCCACATTCAAAACAAACGGCACTAAGTTTCAAAAGAATTGGCTTACAAATTAAGCACAGTGGATGTACACTCAATCTCCCCTATTTTTCTACCCTTAAAAATTTACGGATCGACTCCAGAACTTCCTTCTGTTTTCATCGGTTAAATTATGGAAGAGTTAGTAATTTTGTTAAAATTCTTAATAAAGAAAAAACAGTTAATTTTGATCTTTTGTCCATTTCTGCCCAAAAATAAGTCCGGGAAGCTTTGTGCAGGAATAAAAGGATGATCCAACACTTCGCAATTTCCGTACTAGTACCTAGTACCTAGTTTCGTAGTTCTAGCTCCCGAGGGGTCTTTTATACAAAGCTCGCAAGAAAACAAAATAAGCTAGGGTTTAAAGTCGCCGGGCATTTTACAAGCTTTTATTTATATATACTGATAGTGTAACTTACATTTCAAGAAAATTTAAACATTTAAAAAGCCATGAAAGCCCTTGCCTATTATAGTGATATACGAATATACTCGTATATTTTTAGTACCTACTGGTGTTAATCTGTGAATTTATTGCTGTGTTCACTGCTGACGAGGCAGCTTGTTGTATATGTTGATTTCTCATGAATTCTGTAGCGAACTCTTGCTGCGCCTTGGCCATACTGGCTCCAGTACTACGGTAAATTGTGTGAATCTATGGTATAAAAGAGAACCGTAAATGAAATATGCATACGACAAGTTGTTTAGTTCTTATGTATCATAAATCTCTTAATTATTAATAACCGCTTAAGTCGTCTTAAGCCACCGACTTTCGCAGTCATTGCTTTCGAGCCTAGCTATTAGGATATTAAAGTGTACCTTAGTTATCATCATTATATTTGCAGCGGCGGTCGTTGCAAAACAAAAAGCTATGCAAAGCAAAAGTAATCCGACAATGATGCCAGTTGCCGAAGAATCAAACTGCGAGATAGCAACAATAAATCCGCAATATCCTGTACCAGGAACACCAACGGCTTGAAAAACCGTAAGCACAGTTTGGAAAAAGTACACAAAGAAAAATACCATGAAGTTAAAACTGGAATCATTTCGAAAAGCTTTATAAGCCGGTCGAAACCTATAAAAAAAAAGTTATAAGGACCTTTCTAAGTTAATTTTATCTAGTTAATTTACTTACCAGCAAATATATGATGCGGGTGTTGAAAGCATGGCGTAAAACAAAGCTAAGCCAAATGTAGTAAATCCTCCATCATGCAATAAAAGTATTAGCCCACCGACTATATTTACTACCATTGTCATGGTGTAAACTGAAAATATAGCAATTACAAATGAGTCAGTTATTTAAATAAATACTACGATGCATCACCAAAAAAAGGTTCTTATATATAAAAATGAACGTCCGTTTGGGTAAGGTTTATGGAATCAACTATGCCCTAAAGCAAATTAGTATAAATTATTGAAATGATAAGTTCGGTATCATGTCATGAAGGTTCAGAGCATATGTACGAAGAGTTACCGATAGACAACGCTGTGCCCTAATCAGCTTTTCATCTACTATATTCTTATATATACATATATAAACCGGCCGAACCGATTTGAATAATTTTTTTTAATTGTTGTGTATAATACCGGGATCATTTATCACACAAAAATTTGGAGAGTTGCCACCTGTTTGAAAATTTAAACTCAATTACACTGATAAAAAATGAAATATTGCAATGAGGGTATCAAATTAAAGAAGTTTCAAGAGATATTTTTGAAAACTTTAACTAAGTTAAATTGATAAAATAACTGAAATACGTATTGTAATGCGGGTATCAAACTCGAGAGTCTTCGATTTCGATTTATTCAGTCTATGACATGGTATATCTTACAAACTAGAGGTAAATTTTCTTAAATCTAATGTATACGCAGATGAAACCCCTTTATGGGAAAATTAAAACTAACGATACAGATCATCTATGGCTGACTTAAAAACAGATCTTTGTTATGAAAAATCAATATTTAATTTTTTTGAGATTGTATTATACTCTAAAAGCGCTCTGAATATTGGCGCATGAGAGGACAGCGGCTCTTCAAATTTTATCGATTGAAGTGCAAAGCGAATGAACTTCCGTTGCACCCTTTCAATTCTAGTAGCATGGCAATTATAAATCGGATTCCATATAAGAGCGGCATACACAAGTTTTGAACGAACCAAAGTATTGTAGAGAAGTTTCCGGGTATACAGATCCTTGAAATCCTTTGAGTAGCGGCGCAGAAAAGCAAGGTTACTGTAAACCTTAGGAAGGACATAACATATATGATTTCTGAAATAAACCGATTATCGAATACAACTCCAAGATCAACAAAATCTTTAATTGAAATAAGTTGGTGGTTAAAAATAGTATAGCGCGATTGCCGAAACTCCGGAGCTTTAGAGATAGACATATGAAAACATTTGTCAATATTAAGTGAAAGTTTATTCCTGCGACTCCATTCGACAAGATTATTTAAGTCCTGTTGTAGGAGATGAGAATCAGTCTCACCGGTAATACTACGAAAAAACTTCAAATCATCAGCATAAAGTAAAAAATTCGAGTTTTTAAAACAGGAACCAATGTCATTTATGAAGAGAATAAATAAAATTGGGCCAAGAATGCTTCCTTGTGGGACACCCGAGGACACAACAAAAGAAAACGACTTACAATTTTCAAATTCAACAAACAACAATCGGTTCGAGAGATAAGATTTTAGCCAAGCCAAAAAAACAGAGTGGAAACCGATACATTCGAGTTTATGCAATAAAATTGCATGCGATACTCTATCAAAGGCTTTCGAGAAATCTGTATAAATGGTGTCTATTTGAAAACCACATTTGAATGCAGAGATACAGTATTGAGAGAAAACGGCTAAGTTACTGACAGTAGAACGCCCATTGACAAACCCATGTTGGTGCGGCTCTAAAATAGATTTTATGCGAACGTAATTTTTTCTTTAACAACCTGTTCGCAAAGCTTTGAAAAGACTGTTAATTTATATATTGGTCTATAATTCCTTATATCATTCCTACTGCCTGATTTAAAAATAGGGGTAATGGACGCGACCTTCCAACGATCTATACACACCAGTAGAAAGCGATAGATTAATGATGAAACGTAAAGGCGCACAAATAGAAAATTTACATTGCTTTAGAAAATAAGAGCAAAAACCATCAATATCAACTTTCAAAGAAGTCTTTAGGGCAGTTATACCATTCAGAACATCTATTTCAGAGACAGACAAATATCCAAAGTCCAATGATTGGGTAGAGCAGACGGGCGTACAAATAGGGTCATCATCAGCTATAAAATTAGACTTGAAAAAATCTGCAAAAAAGTTTACAGACTCAGACAGTGATTGTGAACAAGATCCATTGAAATTCATGCATGTTGGAATATAGGTACAACCTTTTTTGGAACGAACGTATTTCCAAAAAGCTTTACGGTTGTCTTTANGCATCTATTTCAGAGACAGCCAAATATCCAAAGTCCAATGATTGGGTAGAGTAGACGGGCGTACAAATAGGGTCATCATCAGCTACAAAATTAGACTTGAAAAAATCTGAAAAAAAAGTTTACAGACTCAGACAGTGATTGTAAACACAATCCATTGAAATTCATGCATGTTGGAATATTGGTACAACCTTTTTTGGAACGAACGTATTTCCAAAAAGCTATGGGGTTGTCTTTAAGTTCAGTTTCAAATCTACAAATGTATTGCTTGTATAAAAACTTATCGAGAACATTGAACTGATTCATATAATAAATGTATTTTTCTTTTAAAACTAAATTATTACTTTGAGCTTTAAATAATTTATAGTACTAGTTTCTTTGATTTTTTAACTTTTTAAGGTTTTTGTTATACCATGGTAATTTATGAATAGGAGGTGAGAGAACTGAAAGGTTCTTCGAAAAGACATCGTGAATTTCTCATATAAAACTTTCAAAACAATCAGCTAAATCACTGGTGTTAAGAACGGAGTCCCAATTTATATTGGTTATGGCAGCGTTTAACCTTTCATAGTTAGCATTACGAAAGTTATAAGAAATGCATTTTTCATTACCATAAGCAACAACGCTATAAAATTCCAACTTTAAGAGGCACATGATGTTTATCTGTTTTACTTATTGGAAAAGCGCATTCAAATAAATTAAATATTATGTTAACAAATACAAGATCCAATATTTTACCTAACTTATTAAATAAGGTATTAATTTGGATAAGGTTAAGACTAAGAAGGCTATCCATAAAGTACATTTCATGAGATCTATTAACATTAGTTGGTGTCAAGATACCATTAAATTGTAGGTCAGACCATACGAGATCGCTAAGATTGAAATCACCAAGAATGCAAAAATTACAATCTTCATTTTTTTCACANCATTTCATGAGATCTATTAACATTAGTTGGTGTCAAGATACCATTAAATTGTAGGTCAGACCATACGAGATCGCTAAGATTGAAATCACCAAGAATGCAAATATTACAATCTTCATTTTTTTCACAAAGATTAACAATATTTTCAGATACGCATATAAATAGTTTACGAAAACTACTAAGAATGCAGACACAAAGCTGATCAAGAAGAGTATCATTATTTGATAACTGTTGTATTGAAGATCGTAAACCGCTCTTCACAGCGATCAAAACACCCACACCCGTATAAGGATTATCATCGGGCAGCACAGCAGATAACTGAGTACATGGACTAGCAGCAATCATCGGAGTTGACGNCAAAACTAAATTATTACTTTGAGCTTTAAATAATTTATAGTACTAGTTTCTTTGATTTTTTAACTTTTTAAGGTTTTTGTTATACCATGGTAATTTATGAATAGGAGGTGAGAGAACTGAAAGGTTCTTCGAAAAGACATCGTGAATTTCGCATATAAAACTTTCAAAACAATCAGCTAAATCACTGGTGTTAAGAACGGAGTCCCAATTTATATTGGTTATGGCAGCGTTTAACCTTTCATAGTTAGCATTACGAAAGTTATAAGAAATGCATTTTTCATTACCATAAGCAACAACGCTATAAAATTCCAACTTTAAGAGGCACATGATGTTTATCTGTTTTACTTATTGGAAAAGCGCATTCAAATAAATTAAATATTATGTTAACAAATACAAGATCCAATATTTTACCTAACTTATTAAATAAGGTATTAATTTGGATAAGGTTAAGACTAAGAAGGCTATCCATAAAGTACATTTCATGAGATCTATTAACATTAGTTGGTGTCAAGATACCATTAAATTGTAGGTCAGACCATACGAGATCGCTAAGATTGAAATCACCAAGAATGCAAATATTACAATCTTCATTTTTTTCACAAAGATTAACAATATTTTCAGATACGCATATAAATAGTTTACGAAAACTACTAAGAATGCAGACACAAAGCTGATCAAGAAGAGTATCATTATTTGATAACTGTTGTATTGAAGATCGTAAACCGCTCTTCACAGCGATCAAAACACCCACACCCGTATAAGGATTATCATCGGGCAGCACAGCAGATAACTGAGTACATGGACTAGCAGCAATCATCGGAGTTGACGTCGCAGTCACTACATTAGTGACAGTAGCAGACGAGGGAGAGTGCAACATTGATGGGCAAATTTGAGCGGGCAGCAAAGAAGATAACTGAGTGCCAGTAGCAGTGACATGGGAAGATAGCGTCGACGCTGCGTCCGCCGCAGTAGCAGAGCGAGGCGGCTGTTTAGCACTTCCCCACGCCAGCGGTAGTGTAGCTATATGATTTTACTTGTTTGTTTTCGTTAATTTCTGAATTAGCAGAGCGAGGCGGCTGTTTAGCACTTCCCCACGCCAGCGGTAGTGTAGCTATATGATTTTACTTGTTTGTTTTCGTTAATTTCTGAATTAGCAGAGCGAGGCGGTAATTTAGCACTCCCCATGCCAGTGACAGAGTCACTATACGAATTATATGAATTATGAGCAGCAGCAGCGAGCGAAGCAATAGCACCACCAGACAAGGAGCATGAAGATGACGATTTTACTTGTTTGTTTTTGTTAATTTCCGAAATTGCAGAGCGAGGCAGTAGTTTAGCACTCCCCGCGCCGGTGACTGAGACTGAATTATGAGTAGCAGCAGCCGAAGCAATAGCACCAGCAGACAAAGAGCATGAAGATGGCGATTTTACTTGTTTGTTTACGTCAATTTCCGAATTTGAATTTTGAGCAAGGCAGCTAATAACAACACGATGCAAACCTTTGATTTCCGATAGCAGGAGAGACAATGTAGCATCTTTAGCATCAAGTTTAGTGTGCAGTTCACGAATCTCCGCTTGAAGAGTGTCATACTTTTGCAATAAACACTTATTTTCTTCATGAAGCACACTGACAGCAGACAAAAGGCGAGCATTATCCGCTTTAATTTCTTCGGCCACAGTAGATAACCTTTGTTGTTTAACTACATTTCCATCAGCGTTTTTATTTTGGCGCTCGTCACTCATATCCACAACCGCAGGTGGTGGAGGAGAACGAATTGACTTACGGCACACATCCAAACAAACATTACAAAAAAACGGCTTATCTATGCTCAGCAAATAGTCAAGATCAGCCTGTTGAATGCCGACGCATTTGAGATGAAAAAACTCTATGCACTTAGAGCACTGCACTTTAGATTCAGGGCGCTCAACCTTCTGCCCACAAACACAAGGCATATTAAATGGATTTACAAAAATTTATTCACTTAAATAAATCCAATTTTAATAAAAGAGTCACTGTCTCAGATTGTTCAATATGCACCATGCCAATGATTAGCAAATAAATAACTAGGTATATGATTTTAATCAAAGAAAATTGGAGAGCGAATAGAAACACGACTGCTCGGCGCGAACACTTTTCGATTGCCTACAGTCAAAAAGATTTTCGAAGAGGGTTCCTACTTGGTTGATCAAATAAATTAAATATTACAATGTGGGTATCAAATTACAGAAGTTTAAGAAATATGCATAACTGTTGGAGGCAGTTTTTGAGGAGTGTTGCCACCTATTTGAAATGTTAACTCAATTAAATTAATAAAATAAATGAAATGTTGCAATGCGGGTATTAAACTAACAATTTTTAAAAATGCGTAGTAAAATATTTTCGAAGAAGGTTCCCACCTGTTTGAAAATGTAACTCAATTAAATTGATAAAATAAATTAAATATTACAGTATGGGTACCAAACAAACGGTATTTGAGAAATCTTGATTTGGAAATATTTTCATTATTATTATTTAGGTGATAATCCATCTATCTTAAAGTAAAGACTGAAAGTATTGAAATTAAATGAAATAGTACATAATTGGTACCAATCTAAAGGTGTTTGGCAAAGCCTTCCCAGCAAAAAATGGGTAATCGCTTTTAGTGGTAACGTGTTCTAGAAGGCATAGCGTTATAATGCCTTCGAATTTTTTCGCTTCTTTTATGCATTGCAAAGTAGAATGTCCTACAATATTTTATTTATTTCGCTTCTTTGTTTCATTTCGGGGAATGCAAAGTAGAATGTCCTATAATATTTCCTTTTTAATTCGTTTCTTTGCTTCATTTCCGGGAAAGCAAAGTATAATGTCCTACAATATTTTATTTGTTTCGCTTCTTTACTTCATTTCAGGGAATGCAAAGTAGAATGTCCTCCAACATTTTATTTGTTTCGCTTCTTTGCTTCATTTCAGGGAATGCAAAGTAGAATGTCCTACAATATTTTATTTGTTTCGCTTCTTTGCTTCATTTCCGGGAATGCAAAGTAGAATGCTGCATCGTAGTCAGCTGAAAAATAGAATGAATATCCAAAAGTTCTTTTTCTACCGTTGCTTTCTGTGGAAATTTGTCTCGCATAAAAATCATGTTTTGCTTTGTTCAATTTGCAGCGAAGTTGAAGTCAGTCGATGAAGTGAAGTACAAGAGTGAGGAAGTACAATTTTAAGCTTAATTAATAATGAATGTATGTACATACCGATTTTTAAGAAAATCTAAATACCTAAATACATGTTTGTATAAAAGCTGATTTATAAAAATTTTAATTAATTTTAATCTTTTAAGACATTTTCTGATTTAAATTTAATATAAATAAATATGTACCCATCTAGGCATTCTACATTAGTTTCTCTGTAAGGCATTCTTTGTTCGTTTCTCTGGATTCTGTTTATCCATGCGTTCTCCCTTCGTTTGAAGGTAATGCTGCGGGCAAGGGCTTACCTCCAATGACATGCCAATGTTAAAATAAGGCCTTCTTGAAGCGAAAGTTTAAGCGATTCCCATCGCCTAGCTCGTTTCTACTTTCGTTCCTGTGGTAATCGTGTTTTTTGCTGGGTTACTACAAAATTTTTCCTAAATGTTTCCACCTATCCAAAAGCCGAACAATTTAAATTAAGAAAAAGGAAGAGTCGATATACGAATTACACAATGGAAAAAATTATTTAACAAAAAACTACTCATATGCATGTAAAAAACAGTAAAAAGCGTTGTTCAAGTGAGTGACTACCGCACGCACCCCGCATTAACCATTCGTATTTATTGAAGTATCTAGACTTGAATTATTTCTATGAAATGTAACTTTTTTGAACTAATAATTAGCTCGCAACGGGAACACCCCTATCAGCCAACCGGGTAGTTGGCAACGCGTGAGCTACTCGCTCACTTGAACGATCACCAGCTGTCAAAACAACATATGTATACATACATATATATCTTCTCTTTGTCGAAAAACCACACGATTGAACTGTGGCACTTGTTTTGGTATTGTACTTAAAGTGAAATTTTTGTACCGCGAATTGAATTAAAAGCGTATAAATGTGCGTTCGTCATTTAAATTGAAAGCTGAAGTGTTTTTATTTTAACAAATCTCCCGGTCGCGCGATTTGCAGTGACAGAGTAGCATCATTTTGTTCCAGCAGCCGCCGGGTTTTTGCGCCACCGCCAGCAACTAGCCGACGCCGTTCAACCCCAACGGATAACCTTCAGCGCTGCCCAGCAAAGGCNGTTCGTTATTTTAATTTGAAAGCTGAAGTGTTTTTATTTTAACAAATCTCCCGGTCGCGCGATTTGCAGTGACAGAGTAGCATCATTTTGTTCCAGCAGCCGCCGGGTTTTTGCGCCACCGCCAGCAACTAGCCGACGCTGTTCAACCCCAATGGATAACCTTCAGCGCTGCCCAGCAAAGGCGAATCCATCGCCTCCGGTTGACCACCCCACCTAGCCTCAAATCCTAGAGATCCACCGTTCCGCTGCCCACAACTAACGCAGGCCCCCAAGCCCTGCGA
>NW_016158804.1:53591-64283 GCF_001687245.7 Rhagoletis zephyria | reverse complement strand
ATTTGATTGCAAAACATTGTATAGCAGGTTCGTAGGGATTTCAAAGACCTTTAATCTGGTGGAGATCTTTTTGTGGTGTGATAATCACAACCGGATATTTTTGGAAAAAATTGAAAATGCTGTTTTCTCAATTTGAAAAAAACGATAATTTCGCAAATTCTTAAAACCTATTCTACTTTTTTAATTTTTGACCTCATATTCAGATTGTGTAGGTTATTTTACATGGCATATGACTATAAAATTCACAACTTTCAACTATTTTGTTAAAAATTTTTTTCCCAGAATGCATATGGTTTTCTAAATTTTCAAATGCAACGCGCAAGTACTTAGAGTTATCATATTCGAATAAAATTTTGCACAGCTTATTTTTAGACCAAAATACATCTTTTTGAGCCCGGCAAACTGTATATTTAAATAAATAGTTAAAATAACGAACGGTCTAATGCACACACATAAACGTTCACTTAAATATTAAATAGTTAAAAGTTAATAAACTCCACAAATATCAGCTTATTCTAACCCCTCATAAAATATTAATATATACTTATATACCTATACATATATACAGTACATATATACAAATATAACAAAAAGTGCGGTACGGTGATTGAATTTTATGTCCAAGCGGGTACAGTGGTACAAACACATATTTCGAAGCGCCAAATTTTTCTATTACTTCTCGTGTTGCGAGCACTATATTGCGGTCATTTTATTTCGCATAACTGATCAACTCACTCCCCTTTTCCCTTGAATTAATAAATGCTTGGTGCTCCTCAAATAGATAAATCAAAAAGCCCAAAGATGAGTGACGATGAAAAAGCCCAAGGTACTTCCACGGAGTCCAAACGCTCAACGCGCACAAGTGGAAAGTCAACCTCGAAGAAATCCAAGCAGTCGTTCGCTTCTATCAAATTTATATTAGAAACTGATAATTTCATGGACTACTGTACTCGTTTCAAGTCCACCCCAATCCAAGACAACACCGAGTCAAGTCTGAAAATAAAAGACAATAATTGCGATAACTTTTGGAATCGGGTCCAAATCTCTTACGATACGGTCTTAGAAACTGAAGATCAGGATCTCCCCGAGGATTTCAAGTCAGCCGCGTACAATACATACAGGTCTTGTCTTATAATGTATGAAGACACAAAAGCCCAGATAGGTGACCAACTTCTGTTACTCAAACAAACGAGTGATCCCATTCCCCATGCCGGTACATCACAACCTAAAGATGAAACTGGCTTCGGCTTAAAAGTCCCTCCTTGCGACACTGAGATATTTTACGGGGGTTATGAACAATGGCCGTCCTTCCGTGACATGTTCACCGCGGTCTACATTAACCACCCAAAACTCACAAAAGCTCAGAAGTTGTACCACCTCCGGTACAAAACGCAAGGCAAAGCCGGCCAAATAGTCAAACAATTCCCGTTAAGTGATGACAACTTCGAACTGGCATGGGAAGCCCTAAGAGCACGATATGAAAATCGCAGAGTCTTGGTAGATAACCAAATAAAAACCCTAATGAATTTGAAACCAATTCAAGTTGAAAATAGCGAGGATATACAGAGATTACAATCTTCTGTAAATAACTGCCTTCAAATCCTCGCTACCCAGTAAGTTTCGACAGAGAGTTGGGACCCCATCTTCATCTATCTGGTCACCTCCAAACTTCCGGAGAACACAGTAACTCTGTGGGAACAATCTCTCATCTCCAGAAAAGACCTCCCCAACTGGTCCCAGATGAACCAGTTTCTGACTACTCGCTATGAGGTGGTAGAAAGAGTTGATCAATGGCGCCTGCCGAAGACGAGACTTCCTGGTCAGCCCAATAGCTCCTCAAAGCCTCCTTTCTCGCATAACAAACCACCTTTTAAACCCCTTCACTCTCAAAGCTTTCAAAACAGAGCAATGTCACAAATACAATCTCACGTGACAGAGCAGCGAATAATGCACAAATGTTCGATGTGTAAGAACTCCTCTCATTCGCTGTGGATCTGCGTCAAATTCCGAAAGTTGTCAATCCCTGATCGCAAGAAGTTCGTAAGAGAAAATAATATGTGCTTCAATTGTCTATCTCAGTCACACTCGTTGAAAGATTGCCCTAGCACCCAAACTTGTAGCCATTGTAATGAACGGCACAACTCAGTGCTCCATGAAGCCACAAACTCCATGCCGAAAAGGCAACCCCCAAGAGTGCAAAAAACCAACTCACAAGTGGCAACCACAACCTCCACAAACTTAAGTGCCCAAACTTCAACTCAAACAGACGCTGACGAACAAGAAGCCTCAGGTACGCAGGTGCAATCATTCTACTCAGAGAATGAGAGCAGAATACTNACAATGGGTGGAAGAGTTGTTCAAACTTCGAACAAATTATGCTCTTTAGTCTTGGTCTCCGCCGATCTCCAAACTCAAATAAATGCTCAAGCTATCGTGTTACCACAGCTGACAAAAATGCTCCCCAAGTTCCCACTTAATCATGACCACAAAGAAAAATGGTCTCATCTGAAACTGGCAGATCCAAACTGCCACTCCCCAGCCCAGATTGACCTCGTGTTAGGCAGTGATATCATCCCTCAAATAATCGAGGAGGGCATTGAAAAAATCTCACCAACTCTGCTAGCTCAAAAGACAATATTTGGTTGGATACTTAGTGGTCAGATTTACGAAAACATAGCTTCATACTCTACACAAATAGAGGAAATTTCTAATGAGCACCTCAACTCACAATTGCGTCGGTTTTGGGAACTAGAAGAAGTTCCAAACCTCAAGCATACCACCCCTGAAGACGACTTTTGCGAAGATTTCTATAAATCCACCACTTCTCGCAACTCTGATGGTCGTTATGTGGTCAGGCTTCCGTTCAAGCCAAGTTTCCCCAAAGAAATCTCTTTAGGTTACTCTCGCTCCTCAGCGCTTCAGCAATTTCTCGGAATGGAGAGAAACCTCCGCAAAAAGGGCGATTTAAAGGCCTCATATGATAATGTCCTGGAAGAATATCTCACCCTAAACCACATGGAAAAAACTATGTCCCAAGAAAAACTCCTCTCAGGCAAGTACATGTCGTTCTATCTCCCTCACCATGCGGTCATTAAGCCCGAAAAACGAACGACAAAGGTACGAGTTGTCTTTAATGCATCAAAGATTTCGGGATCCGGTTACTCTCTTAACGATGTATTATATACCGGACCAACTCTCCAGCCTGATTTGATGCTTCTCATCCTCAAGTGGCGAATGTATAAATTTGTATTTAATGGTGATGTCGAAAAGATGTACCGACAAATACTGCTACATCCCGAAGACCAGGACTTTCAAAGAATAATCTTTCGTTCACCCACAACCAGTCCCATTCAAGATTATAAATTAAAAACGGTCACATTCGGTGTAAACTGTGCGCCCTACCTCGCCATTCGCACACTTCACCAAGTAGCACAAGATGAAAAAACCAACTACCCAATGGCCGCCCACATTCTGAATAAAGAGACGTATGTGGATGACATACTCTCTGGCAGCCACGATCTGACAATCGCCACTCAATCTCTCACCCAAGTCATTCAGGCTCTAAACTCGGCAGGCTTTCCCTTAAAGAAAATAACAGCGAACCACCCAGAAATTCTCAAAAATATAAGGAAAGAGGACTTGCTCGATACTAATTTTCTCGAGTTCGAAAAGGCAAGTACCACAAAGACTCTAGGGATCCAATGGAACGCGCTCACAGACACGTTTTCCTATACGATCGACTCCATCCCAGCCTTATCTGCTAGCACTAAACGACAGATTCTCTCCTCTGTCGCGAAACTTTTTGACCCCGCAGGGTGGCTTACGCCGATAATGATCCAGGCAAAGATTCTCTTACAAGAGCTCTGGATCGACGGAACTGACTGGGACGAAAAAGTCAAGCCCCTCCGTCTTGTTAAATGGTCTCAGTTCGCACAAAATCTCCACACAATCTCGACCATTCAAATACCCCGATGGGTAAACTTTGTTCCCGACCAGCATGTTGAACTCCATGGATTCTGCGACGCCTCAGAAAAGGCATATTGTGCTAACGTATATGTTCGAACTACTCATGGTTCCAGTATCTCTTCTCATCTTCTGGTTTCCAAAGGCAAGGTAGCACCCCTTCGAACAACTAGCTTACCCCGGCTTGAGCTCTGCGGAGCTCTTCTCTTAGCCAAACTTGTCGCAGCTATTCAGTCCCATCTCGACCTCTCTAAAAGAAAACTGGTACTATGGTCTGACTCTGAAATTGTATTGGCATGGCTGGAAAAACCACCCCACTCTTGGAAAACGTTCGTCTCTAATCGCACCGCGGAGATCTTGGAACTCGTCGGAAACGCCACCTGGCGACATGTATGCAGCAGCGACAACCCCGCAGATATGGGCACAAGGGGTTGCAAGCCACTAGACTTAGCAGCGTCGTCGTTATGGTGGAATGGTCCTGAGTGGCTATCCAAGCCCCCCGAAGGATGGCCAAAACCCCCAGTCCGCAATGTCAACCCCCCGGAAGTACGAAGAGTGGAGGCACTCCTCACTACCGAAGAAGACCCCGACATTCTGGACAGGTTTTCCTCTTTCTCTCGAGCCTTGAGAGTGATGGCTTACGTCTTCAAGTTCATCAGACGACTAAAGGACAAAGGGACAGGAGCTTCTGACCGCGCATCATCCCCGCTATCACATGATGAGCTCCGCCAAGCGAAAATTCGTCTGATCATCCTTACGCAAACCCGTCACTTCCCCCATGAAAAAGCCCGCTTAGAAGACTCAAAACCCATTGACAAAAAGAGTTCACTATTAGTTCTTAACCCCTTCTTGGATAAAAATGGAGTTATCCGCGTCAATGGACGCCTTGCTCATGCTACCTTGAGCTATAACGAACGTCACCCCATTATAATTCCGGAAAAGTCCCGATTCGCATTCCTCTATCTAAAGTTTCTCCATGATCTACTCCTCCATGCAGAAGTACGACTTATGCAGCAGATGACCAGGCAAGAATTTTACATTCCCCGGCTCAAGCCCCTCATCAAAAAATGCATTTATCAATGTAAATCCTGCACCATTCACAAACAGCAAATGCGCTCGCAGATTATGGCTGCCCTGCCGCCCGAACGATGCACCTTCGCTCCGCCCTTCACCACCACCGGTGTTGATTTTGCTGGGCCTTTTCAAATAAAAGCCTCCATGCTAAGATCCCCCACTTTAGTGAAAGGCTATGTGGCCGTTTTTGTGTGCTTCACAACAAAGGCGGTACACCTCGAGCTGTGCTCAGACCTGACCAAAGAGGCATTTCTCGCCGCCTTTGCTCGTTTTGTTGGTCGCCGTGGTTACCCCGCTAAAATGATGAGTGACAATGGCAAAACTTTTATAGGAGCCAAAAGAGCCACTGAAAAGGAGTTCTCTGTCTTCCTCCAAACTTCATCCCGTGATATTGTCCAAAAATACTCACCCCAGGGTATTAATTGGCAGTTTATACCTCCCAGCGCCCCGCACATGGGTGGCTTATGGGAGTCTGCCGTTAAAAGTTTTAAACTTCACTTCAAAAGGACTGCCGGGCCCCATAAATTTACGTTTGAGGAGTTTACTACCCTTTTAATAAGAGTAGAAGCTGTATTAAATTCTCGTCCGATATCCCCACTCACCCAAGACCCGACGGACTTTACAGCGCTCTCACCTGGCCACTTTCTCCGGGGTGCTCCCCTCCTATCATTCCCCGAATCTAGTCGCGAAAACCTCTCGCTCATTAATAGATGGGAAAAACTCAAGGTCTTACACCACCAATTCGCACAACGATGGAAGGGAGACTACCTCAAAGACTTACATAAGCGACACAGGTGGAAGAATGCTCAAGTCGAACCCAGAATCGGAGAATGCGTAGTCATTAATGATGACACACTCCCGCCCACGGAATGGCGCCTAGGCCGCATGGATAGGTTGCACCCTGGCAAGGATGGGCATGTTCGTGTTGTCGAGGTACGCACTCAAACCGGCATTCTCACACGGCCGATAGTTAAATTATGTTTTTTGCCACCGGCCGAACTTCAACTCAGTCCCAGTGCGACCGAGTAACCCTACACCATCATCGTGATTCGTTACCACTTATACCACAAACCGCTTGATCGTAAATTTGTCTCTCCTCCAATCACCAAACGCGCCTTTTCTCCAAAATAACAATTATATACTTCTCTGTCTCATGACCCACGATACTCGATATACGTCCCACTAAAATTATATATATACACAACTATTTACAGGCGTGAATGGATTCAGCACCCACACCAGCACCAAGAACATCACTCCGCTCGCAGGTGTTTGTGGCCGCTAGCGACCGCGGGGGGCGCCCAAACCCTGATTATCAGAAGTGCCGAGTTTGCGCGCGTCACCACGCGCTACGAACATGCCCGCTCTTTAGGAGGATGCAGCCAGCGCAGCGGTACTTGTTGGCGCGGGCCCATAACTACTGCACCAACTGCCTGGCACTGTCGCACGCTACCAGCGAATGCACATCCCACATGATGCTTCATCGGGCCCCGCCGCCACCGCAGCCACATCGCCGTACCACCGGACCTCCAGCTCAAACACCTCCGACACCTGCATCCCGCTCAAACGCAAAACAAAATCGTCGCAACCCACCTACCCAGGCCGCTACCCATCGCTACAATCCGACTGCAGCCACCATTACACAACCACGCACCGTCAAACGTTCGGCAACAGGGCTCCATACCGCTGCATTCCGAGAAAAGACGGCAAATCGGCTTATGGATGAGGCCATTAGAGCGCTGGAGCAGTTGAAAGTGGCACTAGCCGTCTAGCGCGCCTAGGCGGGGCAGGATGTTTAAGTGAGTGACTAGCGCATGCACCCCGCATTAACCATTCGTATTTATTGAAGTATCTAGACTTGAATTATTTCTATGAAATGTAACTTTTTTGAACTAATAATTAGCTCGCAACGGGAACACCCCTATCAGCCAACCGGGTAGTTGGCAACGCGTGCGCTACTCGCTCACTTGTACGATCACCAGCTGTCAAAACAACATATGTATACATACATATATATCTTCTCTTTGTCGAAAAACCACACGATTGAACTGTGGCACTTGTTTTGGTATTGTACTTAAAGTGAAATTTTTGTACCGCGAATTGAATTAAAAGCGTATAAACGTGTGCGTTCGTTATTTTAATTTGAAAGCTGAAGTGTTTTTATTTTAACAAATCTCCCGGTCGCGCGATTTGCAGTGACAGAGTAGCATCATTTTGTTCCAGCAGCCGCCGGGTTTTTGCGCCACCGCCAGCAACTAGCCGACGCCGTTCAACCCCAACGGATAACCTTCAGCGCTGCCCAGCAAAGGCCAACCCATCGCCTCCGGTTGACCACCCCACCTAGCCTCAAATCCTAGAGATCCACCGTTCCGCTGCCCACAACTAACGCAGGCCCCCAAGCCCTGCGAAGCGTAATGAAAACATTAAACTATCACATGAAAGGTGTTTAAAGAATCATTAATGAAAACTTAAAATTGTTGTTCCCATTTCCCAACATTATCAAACAGTTAACTTTTAATCATAAATAATTTAATTTGGGGTCGCCATAGCCAGTGGCGTAACTCAGAGCTGGGCGATAAGGATTACATGTGTAATCAATAGCATCTAGGATTACGATTACTTTAATCGCAATTTCAAAAATTATTAAATTCGGATTGCGGTAATCGGTCATCGAAGGCATCTTAGAATACGATTACAGTAATGGTAATTTCAACTTTTTTAAAATTACAATTACTGTAATCGTAATCTAAGTTCGTTCGAAGAATGATTGCAATAATTTTAAATTTACAATTTTTCTAATTACAATCTTTCGAGTAATCTTAAACGAAGTTATTCTATAAATTTGCGAAATATAAATGCGCGCTTAACGATAATATGAGGATAATATGTATTAATCTAAAAAAAAAACAGACAAATAAAAGAAACTAATATTAAAATACAAATAATAAGTAAAGTAGTTTGGGCGAAATAAACTTTGTATAACCGGCAAATAAAACAATACAGGATTACAATTAAAGTAATCGTTCATCGAACGAAGTTGGATTACGATTACAGTAATCGTTATTTTAACTTTTTTTAAATTACGATTACTGTAATCGTATTCTGAGTTAGTTCGATGAAGGATTACTGTAATCGTAATCTTGTGTTTTTAGCTTGTTGGGATTACTGCAATCCTAATCGTTTAGTAATCGTAATCAGGGACGTGAACCGGATGAAAAATTTGGTCGGCTCGGTTCAGCGGTTCGAACCGTTGATGTACTTTCGGATTGGTTCGTCAAAGCTGTTTTTTTTTGGTCTTTGAACCGGGGTTTCGGTTCGGTTCAACGGTTCGAAACACAAAAAAATAACGCGCAAATTTAAGTGTCAATTGTCAAGTGCAACAACGCGCAAGGTTAAGGGTCAAGTGAATGGGCTGCCTTTACATTTGGGCGATTCCACCGTCACGGGTTGGACATTTGTACAGAAAAAAATTTTCTTTCTTGTTTAAATTTAAGTATAAAGTACTCAACAATTCTACATTTTGATAAAGCTACACCTAGTTGACTATTATACAAAATGCGAAAAAAATTCCAGCTTACTTTTATATGGGAAAAATCTGATTAATTTCTTCTGTCACGGATGGGACAAAAAAAAGAACCTGCTTTTTGGAGCAGATATATTTTACGGAAACTCTGGGAACACAAACAAGGCAAAAACTACAAAAAATGATGGCTTTATTATACAAAAAAATCCGAAATTCCTCTGTCACCGGTGGGACAACGTTTGTCACGGGAAGGACACGTACAAATTTTTATATGAAAAGGTGCCTTTAGTGTGGTCTATATAAAGATTAGTTATTAAAAAATATAAGAAGCCAAGTAGGGGTTAAATTCACTCACGTTTTATCTTAGGATGGTGCCTTTTTTATATAGAAGAAAATGCTTAGCACCGTCAGCCAAAAAAAAATTATTAAAAATTAACGCGATTTCCTAGCGTTCACTTTTACCTACTTAAATTTAATGCTCTACAAAACCGCATACCTAAAAATCCTGAACAAAAAGTTTAAAATTTTTGGGCGTAATTGTTAAAGTTTGTTGAGTTTTTATAATTTTTGTAAGAAGTTTGAAATGTAGATTTAGGTGGTTCCGGTTAGGTAATGTGCTCTACTTTTATAAAAAAAAAAACTATAAACATTAGATTAACAAAATAAAAAATCAAAACTGGTCAAAAAGTAACTTAACTTAATCAGCTGACCACAAGGGTATATAGATAATGGACGAGCCGGCGGCGCATCCCCCCTCCTCGCCTGCGTCCACCTCAACAAACAAATACAGCTTATCAGCCCTGTAAACCTACATCTGACAACTGTCCCACACATATCTGTCACGGGTGGGATATGCTTCTCTGTTGAATTATTCTTATCTAACAACGTGGAAACGACAATGCAATTGTGGTAAATATTTGCAATGAATTTCTTACATTATGTAACAAACACGAAACACAACCTCAACTTCTGTAATTAAATATAACAACTTTTACCTTTTTTTGTCACGGGTGGGACAATGCCAAGACTGCTTAATAATAACTCATAATAAATATTAAGCACTCACAAAACTTAATATATAACACAACTTTATTAAACGCAGATGAGTTCTACTATATATTTTTCTTACCAAACACCTGAATTATGAATCGCAAATTATTTGACAGTGCATTCAACACAACCTACTTTAAACTCAATCAAAAAATTTACAAAAACTTGATTTCAAAACGTAAAAAAAGATAATAAAAATGCGCTTAAAACTTTAATTTTTATTTTTTTGGTTGATTCAAGATTTTTACGAATGTCTTATCCACACGTTTGTTAGTTTTATAAAGAAAATAATTTTCGCAATGAGGTCCACTTTCCCATGGAACCTCCCATTTGATATTGTCACATGGTAGGTATTACCATGTTTAACAAAAAGAAAACAAAGTGGGTACATTTATCTATTGAAAATTGGTTGAAACGAACCTTTAAACTTTTAAATAAAGTGGTTCGGTTTTCGGTTCGGATCAAACATTTGTGGAAAATTTCGGTTCGGTTAATGGTTCAGTTAATTAATAGAAAAAAGCGGTTTTCCGGTTCGAAACCGGTTCGGTTCAAAACCGGTTCACGTCCCTGATCGTAATCCTTATCGCCCAGCTCTGGCGTAACTATACCATCTGATGGGGCCCATAAACCACTTAAGTGGTTATCCAACACTATTACAATAATGTGCGCATTTTAGTTAAATATCTATTTTTTTTTTCCAAGAACATACATAAGTTTATACATACAAATTTATAATGAAATAACATTGTAATTTTGATAAGAAAGAATCATCAAAGTTTAAAGATAGAACCATAGAATTTTCATTAGGCAGAATAGCCAAGTTACGTAGCCTGTCTTGTCCCATATAGACCAAGAGCTCAAGGTTATCCAACACTATTACAATAATGTGCGCATTTTAGTTAAATATCTATTTTTTTTTTCAAGAACATACATAAGTTTATACATACAAATTTATAATGAAATAACATTGTAATTTTGATAAGAAAGAATCATCAAAGTTTAAAGATAGAACCATAGAATTTTCATTAGGCAGAATAGCCAAGTTACGTAGCCTGTCTTGTCCCATATAGACCAAGAGCTCA